>NC_091127.1:157617521-157755021 GCF_040183065.1 Periplaneta americana | reverse complement strand
AAAAAGGCTCGATTTTCTTGGGCATTGCCACTGTGATACACCGTGCACTCTGATTATGAAATCACTCACTACTGGTCTGTCACCTCTCGCCGCAATTCAGCTGTCGGTGTGATTCCTGGCGCACATGACGTCATTCAAATTCGTTATCAGAGATCGGAAACAACCCTCTGTATGTCCTTTATGTAATTAAAAAGAAGATGCACATTCTACTATCTTGTCTAGAAAATGAAAGAACAAAAAAAAAAAAAAAATTATTCAGGAGCCATTACTAAAACTGTGAAAGCATATAGGAATTTGTATAGAACAGTAAGCGGAAAAAAATTGAAGGAACTCGGTAAAGTTTTGAATATAGGTAGAAAAGAAAAAAATGGGAAGGGAAAACTAAGGTATAAACATATTATATGTAGACAGAGATATCATTTTATTTTTACTGGCATTTTTAATATTAACTTGCCTATACCTCTGGATCGACGCCGTTTGCTCCCCCATCCACGACTCGAGTTCGATGATACTGGCGTAATATACAAACAAATCACTTTACTAGGTATAGGAGGGAAGGAAAGTAGTTTATCCATTTACGTAAACTAGGAAATATTGCGCTTTTGAGTTTAATCATTTTCATTAGGTTTTTGTTTAATCAAAATACAGTACAGTATTAACAATGAGTGTTTTTACTCACGAACTGAGCTGTCCATGCGGACGTATTCATTATGCAGTGTATTTTATACTGTCTACAGCACATTAGCGTACAATATAGAGAAAGAAGTTAAATTGAAAAATAATCATAATATGGATATTTAAACACATTTTTTTTTAATGGCGGCCGCTCATTTCGATAGAGGCTTCAGTTCTTTTGTGCATATTATCGCACTATAGACCATTGCATCTAATTCCAATTGACAGTTTCGTCCTTCGTACTAGTAACTCATGTTGAAATAATTCTGTACCTACTCTATAAAAGAGTACCTGACGTACTGTAAATTCAATCTTCACTTCTGCCCGATCCGAAAAGATAAAATTACTCACACATACTATCTGCTGTCCGTCCAACTGGTTATGTCGTAGGGTCGTAGAAAGGAGGGAAATCACGTGAAAATTAATTACTTAACGAGGCCATTTTATTTAAATTATTTTGAACACTTGTATAATATTACGTAGACGTCCAATTCCTAACAGAAATTAATGTTCTCAGAAAAGAGCTAAGACAGCCCAGCCACTAGCTGGCGAATAAAAGTAGGTGGGGGAAACCGAGATACGACGTAGGCAAATGGACGACAGTACCTGTGCGAAAATGATTCAATATTGAAAGCTCTTTCGTCACTGGAAAACGCGAACATATTTTTGGAACGTACTGTGGCTACTATGACTGTATATGCGGTCTTGGATCTGTATGGAGGACGGATAAACGTCGTTAGTAGAAGGGGTGGGAGTGAAGTACATTCAAAAACTCAGGTACAATAAAAATTGAAGTAAAAATAAAATGATGTCTCTGTGTGTATATATATATATATATATATATATATATATATATATATATATATATATATATACAGGGACATCATTTTATTTTTACTAACATTTCTGATATTAACCTGCCTATACCTTTGAATCAACGGTTGCTAACCCCCTTCCATGACTGGAGTTCGATGGCGTGATATACAAACAAATCACTTTACTAGGTATAGGAGGGAAGAAAAGTAATTCATCCATTTACGTAAACTATGAAATATCAAGCTTTTGAGTTTGATAATTTTCATTGGGTTTTTGTTTAATCAAAATACAGTACTGTATTAACAATGAGCGTTTTTACTCACGAACTGAGCTGTCCATGCGGACGTATTCATTATGCAGTGTATATTATACTGTCTACAGCACATTAGCGTACAATATAGAGAATGAAGTTAAATTGAAAAATAATCATAATATGGATATTTAAACACATTTTTAAAAATGGTGGCGGTTCATTTCGATTAATGCATCTAATTCCAATTACCAGTTTCGTCCTTCGTACTAGTAGGCCTAACTAATGTTGAAATAATTCTGTACCTACTCTATAAAAGAGTACTTTACGCACTGTAAATTCAATCTTCACTTCCGCCCGATCCGAAAAGATAAAATTACTCGGACATACTATCTACTGTCCGTCCAAGTGATTATGTCGCAGGATCGTAGAAAGGAGGGAAATCACGTGACAGTTAATTACTTAACGAGGCCCTTTTATTTAAGTTATTTTAAACAGTTGTATGGGTATAATATTAAGTATATGTCCAATTGCTAACAGAAATTAATGTTCTCAGAAAAGAGCTAAGACAGCCCAGCCACTAGCCTTTACCGAGAGGCGAATAGAAGCTGGTAGGGAAAACCGGAATGCGACGTAGGCAAATGGACGACAGTACCTTTGCGAAAATGATGCAATATTGAAAGCTCTTTCGTCATTGGAAAACGCGAACATATTTTTGGAACGTACTGTGACGGTAAGGCTACTATGACTGTATATGCGGTCTTGGATCTGTGTGGAGGACGGTTGAACTTCATTAGTAGAAGAGGTGGGAGTGAAGTACATTCAAAAACTCAGGTACAATAAAAATTGAAGTAAAAATAAAATGATGTCCCTGTATATATATATATATATATATATATATATATATATATATATATATATATATATATATATATATATATAAGTGCGGCCGGGTAGCTCAGTTGGTAGAGCAGCTGGCTGCGGACTGAAAGGTCCGGGGTTCGATCCCAGGTGGTGACAGGATTTTTTCTCGTTGCCAAACTTTCAGAACGGCCCCAAGGTTCACTCAGCCTTCTATAAAATTGAGTACCGGGTCTTTCCCGGGGGTAAAAGGCGGTCAGAGCGTGGTGCCGACCACACCACCTCATTCTAGTGCCGAGGTCATGGAAAGCATGGGGCTCTACCTCCTCATTCTAGTGCCGAGGTCATGGAAAGCATGGGGCTCTACCTCCATGCCCCCCAAGTGCCTTCATGGCATGTTACGGGGATACCTTTACCTTTACCTTTTATATATATAAGTAGATGTTGGACAGCGTAGGTGATAAATGGCATCCTTGACGTACTCCTGTCTCTATTTCTGACATTTCTTCTCCTATCCTGACTTTAACTCGTTTCATATAAAGGTTACTGAACAGCCTCCTCTCTTTCCAAACCACACCAATTTTCTTTAGGACCCCATTAGCTTATTCCAATCCATTCTATCAAATGCCTTTTCTAGATCCACAAATACCATATTTTTTCTTGAAGATGAAAAATTACCTGAGTGTCTAGAGCAAGGATGGGCATCGTGCCTCACTGACCTTCACAGAGCTTATCGCTCTATCTTCACAGTCCCGTTCCTCCCTCACGCAGCTCCTAGGCGTGGGCAGGTTCTATATCAGTTTCATAAGCAATATCAGTGGTGGCATAATGGCATTATCAAAGCAGTGTGTACGCGTTAGAAAACGATTATTTCATGAGAAATGGGAGGAAGAGTTTTTTTGCTGCTTAGAAGGGGAGAACATACGATGTATGTTATGCTCGAAAATCCTATTAGGCATTAATAAATTTAATATACAACGACATTACTCCTTATGTCATAAAGAACATGCTGAATTAGAAGCTAAGACAAATTAAATGTTATTTTTCGTACTATTCCGAAGAAAATTTATGATCTTAACATTTGCATAGTACTAAATACGACATTATACCTTAAACACGCTGCATTGAAAGGTAGCCTACGAGGAATTAAATGTTGTCTGTACGTATTATTTCCAAAAGAAATTTATTATATATATATATATATATATATATATATATATATATATATATGTGCGTAGAAAACGAAATATGATTTTCTGAAATTATTTTAGGTCGAGAACGTGCAAATCTATTAAGTAATCTTGAGAAACGCCAGAATATTCAAGAAAATAAACGTAGAAAACGTGATGGAATATTATTGGCTAGTTACGCAATTTCTCGCCTATGATTTAAATCAATTCAATGATGGAGAAATAGTAAAGAGGTTTATGATTAAAGCTGCCGAATTAATTTGCCAAATTGAATAAAAGTTTTCGAGTCTCTCACGTTAACCAAGCGCTTTCCTAATAATTCGCCACTGACCGCCTTAGCGATTACGATAAGGTGACGCAGGTCACAGCAGTTTATATTTCCCATCCTACTCTGCAGTCTCCTCTCCTAGTAAACAAACTATTTCAAATCGAGTGCCTCACGTAATCGAAAATTGTGCCCATGTATGGTCTACAGTCAGGAAATATGCATGAATCTGAGTGTGATTGTGAGTGTGCCGGGTTAATATTAATTAACCAATCATCACAAATATAAAATACATCAGGACTGTCGCTGGGCAGTAACCTGAACACACGTGTCAGCGTCACATTGTTGACAAGTAACTCCATCTGTTAGCACAACCATAAAGCATGTAATAGATGCTATAGAGTTTCCAACAACGAAAAAAAAAAAAAACAAAACAAAACAAATACCATATAGGCCTACACTTCCTTATTTTTCTCTAGGTATTTCTCGCCGGTTGTTCATAATAATCCAATTACATCTCTCGTATCTTTTCCCTTCCTGAAGCCAAACTGCTCTTCTTCTGTTATACCCAGAAAGTTAGAGACCGATTATTTAGTCCTGACAGCTCGGCGATGCGAAAGAGGGGAAGTAATAGGAGTAGTGGGGAGAGTTCCGAAGTAGAGATTGGAGCGAGCCGTCAGTAAAGAAATGTAGTACAGCTTAACTGTACTGGAAACACACCGCTCTACCGCACGTGTGACATCCGATCGCTCTGAATGCAAGCGACTGACTAACCCGAATACCCCTTGGCGTAACTAAATGGACTCTCCTGAACCAAGCGCACATTGTCGGGGACTGTCAGGACTAAATAATCGTACTGTACCCAGCAATTCTGCTTCATTTGGTTGAGGAAAAACCTCGGAAAAACCCCAACAAGTAACTTGTTCCAGCCAGGATTTGAACCCGGGCCCGCTCGTTTCACGGTCAGCGTGGTGGACTGATAACCAGTTACTGAACTAATTGAGCTACCCGACCTAGAAAGAGATGAATAGAATAAGAAAGTTAATTAAAAATGCAGAACAAAGCAACAAATTCTCGTCGGCAGTGTCTCTTTATATGAACTGTAATTTAGTCGCGTGAATTCTCTCAGGGCAGATGCCGCTTTGTTTGGAGGTTGTGGCTGCGGAAGAGGCACGGACCATGCTCTCCGCACTTCAGAAGCTGCAAAAAATGCAGCGAGAGTCCGTCGTGTGTGCATTTATAATATGAACTGGTAGTGGGAATTTTCCACTGGGAACACTAACATATGTTAAATAATGTTATGACTGGGGAAGTAAATGTATACAAAACATTAACTCTTTCACCGTACTCCCTCACTCCCCCTGTCTCACAGCTTTTTTAAGACATTCCTCTTCTATTAATTATACGGCATTTTAATGTATGCCTGTTTATTTTGGTGTGTTCTCCGTTTTAATGTATTCCTGTTGCAATTTTCCCTGTGTAGTGGTGTCTATAGTAAGTGTTCTAGTTTTTCTTTAATTATTAATTCTTTCAACATACGTCTGCGAAATTTTACGTTTCATTTAGTTGTGGGAAAACTAAAACAAATTTGCATATATCAGAATAGAATTCAGGTACTAAAATGAATTACACTAAACTTTATAGCTGTATGAATGTTTATTTGGGGATGAAATGTCTGGAAGCAAGATCAAAATTGCAATTTTTGCACGAAGTAAAAAAAAAATCTGCGAAAATCTAATATTTTTTATTTTATTTATTTATTTTGCTAATAATTGTAACATAATAGTACATTATGCAACGAGCCTATAATGATAGTAATTAAGACGCGAGTATGTTTATGAAACGAGCGCAAGCGAGTTTCATAATTTTCATACGAGCGTCTTAATTACCATTATAGGCAAGTTTCATACGACTTTTTATGCTCGACCATATTTCTAACTTGAAATTATTCATAAGTATTCATGTTATTCTTATCTGACTGGGGAGCGGAACTGACCTTGTGCAATATCTCGTAAATTGTGAGATGTGCGCAGACGTGAAAGTATTGATTTTTTCCGAGAAAGAAATGTCATTGACCTTGATATAATCTAGAGAGTAAAATGAACAGTAATCTTGATATAACGTTGAAATTGATTTAGACATTGAAAACCGAGATGACAAATTGAATTTATTTGAATATTATTTACAATTAACGCTAATTATTATAGTAACAAAACATAACTTTCTGCGACAGTATTGGATTTCCAGCCTCCGTGACGTTTCGCTAGTTGTCTTTCGATTGCATATATCCGAGAATAATCGATACTTGCGCTTTCATATTGCTACAATGGTGTTTTGTGATTGGTGGAGCACCTGAGCTTTAATTATAGGTGTACTTTAATGAGGCCTATTAAGGGGCTGCTACCAGGTGTATAATTACTACATTTCGGCATGGTCGGCATAAAATATAATATAAACAGAAAAAACT
This sequence comes from Periplaneta americana, assembly GCF_040183065.1. Taxonomy (NCBI): domain Eukaryota; kingdom Metazoa; phylum Arthropoda; class Insecta; order Blattodea; family Blattidae; genus Periplaneta; species Periplaneta americana. The sequence goes on along the minus strand of NC_091127.1, from coordinate 157,748,497 downwards.
TCAGCTCACCCCTGAAAGAGTAGAACTCGTACTCAGGGGCGGATTGCTGAATTGAAAATGACTAAATATATAATACAATTTTTCTTATGCCTACTAGGAATAAGAATGTATAAATTTAAATGTACAATTTTTCATTATTTATAAAATCTATACATAACTTTTTAAATTCTGTACTAGAACTATTAGAATTGACAAGATTAGGATATTTAAATATAAATTTCTTGCATATTCTTGGGCCTAAATTACTACTATGATTAAATACTGTAGCAGTGTTGCATTTTGGTTCAAACTATCTTAAAGAATTGATACCTTTTGTTTCATAACTTTGAGATTACAATTCAAAATTATTTTGATTTTTATGTATGAATTTTATTAATACAATATAGGCTAATAAATTTGTCTTATTTTAAGAACATTAAAGTCTAGAAATAAATTTGAGATGGAAAATCAATAGATTTATGAAGACATATTTTAATAATTTTTCTGTAATAAATAAAGTGGATTAAAATTGATTTTAAATAAGCTATCCCATCCTATAATTCCATACATAATTACCGATTGAAATAAAGATAAGTATATTGTGTGTAATAAACTTATTGACAAGTAATTCTTCAATAAAACAAAATAATATATTATTTTACGTCATTTATTACAAAAGTAAATAATGTGTTCGTTCCATTTTAAATGATTGTCGAAAATGATGCCTAAATAATTATATTAAATTCAGAAGTTTAAATTTTAATTGTAAATAAATTCTTAAGTGACGAAGTTGTAAATATCATCAGTAATATATAAATCAATTATAATAATTCGCTACTGTTACGATATACAGGGTAAACGACATGGAGCAAAACCTGATAATAACGTAATGGAAAGCCTTTGAAATAGTATAGGGCATAGTATCTCGTGAAACCTACCTGCGCGTGAGGGGAAGAAAAAAAAACTGAGAAACTTCCCTCCCTCGCTATGCTCCGATTTGCAAACTAGCTAGCTTGCTTATCCCCATCATAAGGTTTCACGAGATAACGAATGACCTTTAGAAAGCTTAATGTCTAACGGTCTTACTAACAAAAACTCTTATTCAAAAGTTTAACAGCCTTATATTTACTCGTTTGTAAGTCGTGTGCAAATTTCTGAATAATAATCACTATATATGTCGTGTATAATAACGCATAGTTTCGTCATTATTTTATTACGAAAGGTAACAGAATAATTGAGATTCTCTATTACAACCGATAGTGTCCGCTAGTATACCGTGCTAAGTATCGATAGTACACTGGCGTGCAAAGATAACTGGCGTTCAGTTTTTTGATCGTGTAAGCGAGCTTTCTAACCACGAGATAGGTTAGAACCAAAGATAAAACAAATTGACAAACTTTGAAATAGTTGCGTTAACTCTCAATAGGTGACACTGTAATAGGAACGTTTAAAAATGTGTTGGGGGAAATGATGGCGTAGATTAAGTATAAATTGTTCTCATAATTGACAGTATCGGCGGTTTCCCGATAAACCTAGTGTTTTTTTACAATTATTAGAAGGGGATGAAATTTTGAATTTTATAATGCGGGTATATTTATTTACTGTTGGCGACACTGATTTTTATCTTCGTCATTTACTTATAGAAATTATAACTAAAGAATACAAACTTACACGAACAAATTATGTCGATCACTATCGATTAGTAGGGATCAGGTTCTTCGAACGTCAGCATAGAACTAAGCCTGATCGATTATCATGCTATATTTTGATCAAAGAGTACAGCTAGAGCAATATTATTCTAAGTATTCTGTGCTCTTCGATTTATTGTCATTCATTCATTGTTGTGCCCCGAGGGCAGGTCTTTCACTGCAGACTTAGCTTTTTCCAATCTTTCCTATTTTTTGCCTCCCCCTTTGTCTCATATTATGATCCACATATCTTAATGTCGTCTATCATCTGATATCTTCTTCTGCCCCGAACTCTTCTCCCGCTCACCATTCCTTCCAGTGCATCCTTCAGTAGGCAGTTTCTTCTCAGCCAGTGACCCAACCAATTCCTTTTCCTAATCAAATCAGGTTCAGCATAATTCTTTCTTCGCCTACTCTTTACAACACAGCTTCATTTCTTATTCTATCTGTCCACTTCACACGTTCCATCCTTCGCCATATTCACATTTCATATGGTTCTATTCGCTTCTATTCAATCCGTCGTAATGTCCATGTTTCTGCTGTATGCAGTGCCACACTCCACACAAAGCACTTCACTATTTCTTTGTTCTTTTTTCAGAAGTCCGCAGAATATGCTTCTTTTTCTGGTAAAAGCTTCCTTGGTCATTGCTATCCTCATTTTAACTTCCTGGAAGCAGCTCATGTTACTGCTTACACGAGGCAACCATTATCATAAAATGATAATAGATACGAACAGCTGTTAGAGAGGTGGCCATTTTTTCCTCTGTATCTACACAATGCTTAAGGAGGGTTTCTTTTTGTAGGCCTATAACTACGACACAGCATTTCCCATGTTTAGTTACAGACTGCTTATACATCCAACGTTTATGCATGCTACTGGGTGTTCATTTCAAAGTGTGTCATGACGTCACTGTTGTGAGTCAGCGATTTGAAGCGAGTTTAAGGTTTTATGTCAGAGAAGTTGCCTCTTAATCAAGGCGTTCAATCTGAGAACGTGTATGGTATAACTTCAACGTCGTAGCAACAGATGGCGGTCTGTAAAGTCTGTGTGCTACCATAACCTCTTTCGAACTGTGTTTTGCGCCGGCAAGTCGTACGCAGGGTATTTGTTATCATCGGTTGCGTACGGCAACTTTCCACAATACAAATCAAATGCTCCGTGTCCATGTTGACCGTCGAAGTTAATGTCAACAAATACGTAAGTAATCGTCTTAACCTTCTCCACATATCCCGACAGTAAGAAAAAAACTCACCTCAGTACGTGTTTCCAAACAGTTCACATTCCTGCCACTACAGGCGTTACGGTACCGTACGTATCGGTAAGTACTCTTCAGAATGAACGCCGTACTTGCTAGGAAACTTCTCTGGCAGATAGGTAATACGCCTCTGCGGAAGTGTAGGAACGTTGAATTCTCTAGGCTCATCGACTAGCCACATGACGACATACAGCGAGCCATGACACACTTTGAACTGAACACGCAGTATATTGGTAAAGTTTCCTGTCGAACTCTTCATGAGTCTCGTAAGAAAATTATGAACGGTTTATTAGTAAGACCGTTAATCTGAATCAAAATATTTTGGTGAAGATCTTCTTTTATGTGTCTGAAACGCCGCGACCTTATTTCTCTACTTCCGATTTCTGATTATCACATAAGACGCATCTGCGGTCTCAGGCGAAGCATTAGTCGGGGAGAGATGTTCCGTTAAGTAGGCGACTTAGTGGAGCGAGGAGACAGCCAGCGGGAAATTCTGTCTGGATCAGGAATTATTTTACGACATAGTACCATCAGTTTACTTTTCTTACGATCTAAGGCATGACAAATAATTTTATCGCCTCAAAAACTTCATCTCTCGCGTTTGGGTCTTAACTTGCGAATAAAGGAATATCGCTATCAAAGGGGGCGTTGGCGGTCCGGCATTTATTTCATTCTGAAATTCAGTGTCTTGGCAGACATAAAGAGAATGCATTTACCGTCTGAAAAAAAAAAATAAAAAAACAGGTCATTTCTCGTTCATGTGAAAGAATATTTCTGTTACACTTGTCGTTCAGTAAATTTTTTAGTAGGTTATTTTACGACGCTTTGTCAACAGCTAAGGTTATTTAGCGTCTGAATGAGATGAAGGTGATAATGCCGGTGAAATGAGTCCGGGGTCCAGCACCGAAAGTTACCCAGCATTTGCTCATATTGGGTTGAGGGAAAACCCCGGAAAAAACCTCAACCAGATAACTTGCCCCGACCGGGAATCGAATCCGGGCCACCAGGTTTCGCGGCCAGACGCACCAGCCGTTACTCCACAAGTGTGGACTGTTCAGTAAAGCAAGTGGTAGTCATAAAAGAGAGACAAAAGTTGTGTTTTATGCAGACCACACACAATTGAAGACATTATTACAAAAACAGCCCTAGTCATTTTTAATGAAATTGAGTTAAGGACACATTTGCTACTATTTCAAATGTTTATAGACGGCCCATGTCAAGTGCAATAGACACAAGGATAAACACCTGTTGAACGGAAATAGCTGGCATGTGTTACTCTTTCATTTTTTATTGTTTTTTTCCTGAAAAATAGCAATTTTGACAAGGGTTGTTTTTGTAATAATGTCTTCAATTGATATTTAGAGTTTACGAGTTTTTTTTATTTTATTTTATTTTTTTTTATATTCCAGCTTTCTACCTCTTTTAACATACAAAGGGCTGAGTCTTGAGTCTTTCGGCGAAGCGAAAATGCTCGTTTAACTCACCGTAACTCGGAAACTAGTTACGATTTTGAGTAGCAATAACTTAAAAAAGTACATAAAATTTACTCTGTCACACGTTAAAAGTGTTAAAATTGTTTAAAAAGGTATTTACCTTCGACAGACGGCCCGTTTCGACGCTATTTGTCGTCGTCTTCAGTGTCTCTTGAACCACTGCTGATTTTGGCTCTGCGATGTGCAGTTGTCGATGGTAGGGGTGGGAGTGTGATGTTGTTCCTATGGTGGGGGTTGGCTGTCTGTATGCTATGACGTATTATGATGTCAAACAATGTGTGCGTATTGAACTGTAGTTGCGTATTAAGTATGTAATGTGGGTGTGCTATTGTGTTCTTATATATTTCGTATTGTTCTAGGATATTTAACTGTAAACTTTTTGGTGTGATGTGTAAAATTTCCATATCTGTTTCTATATTATTGTAGTAATGATTATTGTCGATAATGTGATCTGCATAATTTGATGTAATGTAAGGTTTGGTTATAGCTTTAATATGTTCGTTGTATCTTGTGTGAAAGGATCTTCCTGTCTGTCCTATGTAAAAATGTGGGCAACTATTGCATTTTAATTTGTAAACTCCAGTTGAATTATATATATCTGAATGTTTAGTGTGGTTATTTAAGTATTTCTGTGTTGTATTATTTGTTTTGTATGCAATTTTGTACTTTAGTTTTCTGAATGTAGTTGCGATTTTGTGGGTATTCGTATTGTGATATGTTAATGTTATGTATTTATTCTCGCGTGCTGTTTGTGTTGGTTTGTCTGTTTTTGTTTTGCCTTTTTTTATTAGTGTGTCTATTATGTTAGGGTTGTATCCATTGTCTTGTGCTATATATTTTATTGTGTTTAATTCTTCAGTGTAGTTGTCATTTGTTCATTGGTATATTTATGTTTTTAACAAAGTGTTAACGAGAACTTTAATCAATAAAAAAAGTAATTTAACTTTTTTTTTTCTAACAGTTATCTCACTTTGACTCCTCATCTAACGTCAAAAAAAAAAGTTTTCCGCCTATCTACCTTTGAAAGTGTAAACATCTATTTTGAAAAGATCACTTCGAAGTTACTATTTTTTCTTTCTCTTTCCAAAAAAGATTTTGGTTTCGAATTTTTTCTATGCTTTCCTCAGACATTCACTTATCAATCATAAAAATTACAGCGCGATTGATTATCTTAGGACCTACAACGTGATAAATATTTAACGCAGTGGAAAACTGATTTCTCCCTCCCTCTGCCTCCGGTATCGCAGTCACTCTCTCGCACGAGCCATCTTTATTACAGCGCCGCTCCACCGCAGCGATCTCTGATTGGTTTTCCTCATAACAGGAGATTTGCCGCGTAGAATGGACTAGCAAACCTCTTGAATCCTCAAGATTGAAATCTCTAACTAGTGCTGAAACGTTCGAAACATTTCATTCCAAAACTATATTCCTTTATTAAGGCGGGTATCAGCACTGCACGTTACTTCGTCGATGTAATATTTTCCTGAGTGGGGGCTTTGTTACTGCGTTGCGGAAGTGTAGATGTTGCAGACAGTGGACCATGTTTAATGTAGTTTTAATGCGGACGTATTTAAGTTCAACGTTCACGAGCTCGCGCCGCTGTGCTAGCTCAACTCCGTGCAATGCAACGACTTCACGGTGTCATGGGGATGCATTAACAGATGAGGCCGTTCTTTGATATGCTTATGGGATACCATAATGGAACCAGAACTGCTTACTGACATAAAAGCGACATCTCCTTTCTCTGTCATCGTTGCTATCATCACTGTCATCGTTATACCTCCATCTTTTTCATTGCATTCTTAATAATAATAATAATAATAATAATAATAATAATAATAATACTTACTTACTGGCTTTTAAGGAACCCGGAGGTTCATTGCCGCCCTCACATAAGCCCGCCATTGGTCCCTATCCTGAGCAAGATTAATCCAGTCTCTACCATCATATCCCACCTCCCTCAAATCCATTTTAATATTATCTTCCCATCTACGTCTCGGCCTCCCTAAAGGTCTTTTTCCCTCCGGCTTCCCAACTAACACTCTATATGCATTTCTGGATTCGCCTATACGTGCTACATTCCCTGCCCATCTCAAACGTCTGGATTTAATGTTCCTAATTATGTCAGGTGAAGGATACAATGCGTGCAGTTCTGTGTTGTGTAACTTTCTCTATTCTCCTGTAACTTCATCTCTCTTAGCCCCAAATATTTTCCTAAGAACCTTATTCTCAAACACCCTTAACCTATGTTCCTCTCTCAAAGTGAGAGTCCAAGTTTCACAACCATAAAGAATAAGCGCTAATATAACTGTTTTATAAATTCTAACTTTCAGATTTTTTGCCAGCAGACTGGATGATAAAATCTTCTCAACCGAATAATAACAGGCATTTCCCATATTTATTCTGTGTTTAATTTCCTCTCGAATATCATTTATATTTGTTACTGTTGCTCTCAGACATTTGAACTTCTCCACCTCTTCAAAAGATAAATTTCCAATTTTGACATTTCCATTTCGTACAATATTCTCGTCACAAGACATAATCATATACTTTTTCTTTTCGTGATTTACTTCCAAACCTATCTCTTTACTTGCTTCCAGGAAAATTCCAGTTTTTTCTCTAATCGTTTGTGGATTTTCTCGTAACATATTCACGTCATCCGCATAGACAAGCAGCTGATGTAACCCGTTCAATTCCAAACCCTCTCTGTTATCCTGGACTTTCCTAATGGCATATTCTAGAGCAAAGTTAAAAAGTAAAGGTGATAGTGCATCTCCTTGCTTTAGCCCACAGTGAATTGGAAACGCATCTGACAGAAACTGATCTATACGAACTCTGCTGTACGTTTCACTGAGATACATTTCAATTAATCGAACTAGTTTCTTGGGAATACCAAATAATAATAATAATAATAATAATAATAATAATAATAATAATAATAATAATAATAATAATAATAGTAATAATAATAATAATAATAAATATTTAACTGAGTTTGTCAAAGAGCTAATTATGGAAGCCGGTGTTGTACGACAAGACTATGACGAACACAGCGATGGATTTCAACACTTGTAGTGGCCCGACTACGCCTCACTTCTCAACCCCATTGAACATCTGTGGGATATTAAGGAACGCCAGGTTCGACAGCTGGGTACATCACCATACTACATCCTGCAACATGGAGCATCATGCAAACAGCGTGGTCGAACATCCCTTCGGAGATGAACAGTAATGTTGTGAATCCATATCACGGCAGATACATGGCGTTCTGCGGACGAAAGAGGCCTAACACAGGAGGTCATTATTTGGTGATCACGAGTGTATGTAACAGCCTGAAGAACTTCATTGTTAATCTGACCTATTGTATTGTTAATTATCATTATTTTACGTCATAATGATTTTGTGTTACCATGTCATCAATTGCGGGAATTGAACGGGTTACATATATAGCTTGTTTATGCTCATGACGTAAATATGTTAGGAGAAAATTCTCAAACGGTTAAGGAAAACTTGAAGCAAGTAAAGGCTGGTTCACAATAAACCGGGAACGAGAACCAGAATGAAAACGAGAAGCAGAGAACGTGAAAATGAAAATTTTTGATTCACAATAAACCGAGAACGCAGACGACTATGCATATCGATATGTATGTCAATAACTATATGTAAAGTCGATATTATTTGTGTATAATTGACCAATGGCGTTCTCTTACGAGTACAAGTCAGCCAACATAAACACAGGTTAACCAACTTCGAAATTTCAACTGAAACATTTCAATAGGTACGGTACTATAAATTATCACAACCTATTTTAAGTCTACCATAACGTAAAATAATTAGAGAAGAAACATTTGTAATGGAACAAAAATGAACACAACAGTAGTTATTGAATTGAAGCATGAATATGTAGTGTGTAATACAACCAATACAGTAATAAAATATGATTCGCTTCCGATTGTAGTTCATTTTCCTCCATTTTCTCATCTGTATACGAGGCGCTCGGTAAATGTGAGGATTTCAATATTAGAATCTCATTAAATAAAACTTGCTCCATGATGCACAGCACAGAACAAAATAATGCATAGGTTATGTCACGGTCTTCTTGCTACAAAATATACGACGACAAAATAGCTTTTAGATGGCAATAGAATGAATATAGTAGGCTGTGATCGGAAACGTGAACGCCAAAGTTGAAACTTGACCAACTCTCCGTTCCCGATCTCGGGCTCCGGCAAGCTTTTCGTTAATTATGAATGCTCACATTTAAATGTATACATTTTAACAATTTCACCGTTTTCGTTTTCGTTCCGATTCTCGTTTCCGGTTTATTGTGAACCAGCCTTAAAAAGATATGTTTGGAAGTAAACCCCCCGAAAAACAAAGCATGTGATTATGTCTCGTGACGACAACATAGTACGAAATGGAAATATGAAAATTGTACATTTATCCTTTGAAAAGGTAGAAAAATTAAAGTACCTTGGAGCAATAGTAACAAATAGAAATGATCTGGAGAGGAATTTAAACGCAGAATAAATATGGGAAATTCATGTTATCATTCGATTCTTTTTTTCACTTTTTTATTACAAAATCATTTAATACTCTGCATTTTTACACTCCACATTTATATAAAATATATTAACATTACTTTACCTACATCATATAACATTATACCATGTGAACAATACATAAAATCAAACCACATGAACAGAAAACATGCAATATAAAACATAACATTATCGGATGTTTCACCTTATATACTGTAAAAAAAAATTCACATTATGTTACATCAAAATAAAAAGAACTTAAATTCATTACAAATTATTATATGATTAAAATCTCATTAAACTAATTAATTACATGACACATAATCATCGCATTATCCTAATTACATCACAGTACAGTGCATCGAGTTATCCTGACGTTGATCTTGTATCTGATCACACGGTTCAGAAGCTTTGCTATCCAGTCTGCTCTTAAAAAGCTGAAAGTTGGAATTTATAAAACAGTATATTCCCTGTCCTGTATGGTTGTGAAACTTGGACTCTCACTTTGAGAGAAGAACAGAGGTTAAGAGTGTTCGAGAATAAAACGCTTAGGAAAGTATTTGGGGCTAAGAGGGATGAAGTTACAGGAGAATGGAGAAAGTTACACAACACAGAACTGCACGCATTGTATTTTCACCTGACATAATTAGGAACATTAAAACCAGACGTTTGAGATGGGCAGGACATGTAGAGGTTAGTAGAGAGACCTGATGCAAGAAAACCTTTGACATAGATGGGAGGATAATATTAAAATGGATTGGAGGGAGGTGGGTTATGATACTAGGGACTGGATTAACCTTGCTCAGGATAGGGACCGATGGCGGGCTTATGTGAGGATGACAATGAACCTCCGGGTTCTCTGAAAGTTATTTGTAAGTTAATACTTTATCAAGTGCATTTATTTTTTATATAGTGTAAAAAATGGAAACTTACTAGTTTATGGACTGCTGTTAAAGTAACAGCGTTTATAATAGAGCAGCATTTCTCAAACTATGGTCCGCGGACCACCTATGGTCCTCGAGGTCTGCCCTTGTGGTCCTTCAAAAGAGGCAGAAGATAAATCAAAATTCAAACGAATTGCGCGCATCATTCTATAGCTGAAAATCTCAGAGTTTGGAAATGACACATGGCAATCGCCTTTCACTTTTTCTCGGAGAAATATATTACCCTATCCGTCTAATGACTTCCTACTCTACTCTCAACAACAAAAGAGGGATTTAAAGCACTATGAACGTGGCGTTTCCCTGCACATCTGGCGTCGCACCTTTAACCCAGCCAGAGACCACCCAAATTCATAACAGAGGACCAAAGTACCGAACTTTCTTAATAGTTTTCCCGACACCCAGTCTGCACATTGAAATGGTCACGTACTGCTCGTCGTACACCAATAATACAATTCTGAGGTCACAATTTGAAACTTATTTTCAAACTAAATATGACGAATTGTTAAGAGTTCGTGATCACTTTCATTGCGATATTGAAACTACAAACTTTTGTTCAGTGAAAGAGAACAATTAATTGAACTCTCGAATGAGACCGGACTTAAAATGAAATTTGAAGCGGAAGATGTGGTTAATTTCTGGACTGCATCACAAGTGAAAAGAGAATATTGTGAACTATACAATGGTACTTTAGAGATTACAATTCAATTTGATTCTACGTATCTGTGTGAGAAAGAGTTTTCATCACTAACTCTAATAAAAACAAAGTACCAAAATCGACTTTATGTATGTGACGATCTCCGACTTAAGCTTACCAACTGCATGGAAATATCAAATGTACTTCGGTAAATCGTAGTAATTACCAGCATACGTCCAAATATAGAACAACTGTGCAAGATTCGGCAGGTTCATCCATATCATTAACGTGTGTATTAACATTTATTTATTTTATTTTTTAGTTAATAAGTTAAAGATTATCCAGACTCTGATAGCCTTGAATTATTATAGAAACAAACATGAATTTTCTTGTATTAACATTAGCTTAATTAGTTAATACTGATATAAAATTAACTTAATTTAATTAATTTTAATTAATTATATTTTAAAATATAAGCGTGCTAGTGGGTTCTGCAGAAAATGCTGCAAACTAAGTTCATTAGACGTTCAAATAAAGATTTTTCAGATTTATTTTCAATGAAGAATACCAGACATTCGGAAAGTTATTTGCTTCCATAATAATGAAAGATACTCTCTCTCGAGCCAATACTGAAGAGAACCACGCATTTAAATATCTACACCACACCACCATTAAATATATTGAAAAGACCCAACCCCACTTGATTAATAACTATAAAAATATTTTATTTTTAATAATATTATTATCTTACGTAAGTTTTATAGCTTTCAGTAACATATACTATATAGCCGCCACTCAGTCAAATATAGAAATCAAAATCTAATTTAGGTTATTCTCTACATCTACTTATATAACCCCAAAACGTTTCACTTTCATATCATCAATATAGCATTAATATGTATAATTAATGAAAAATAGTCACATCATGGCATAAACTATAATAATATTTCATTTCTAATGGTAATAATGTCATCAAACCACCTCAAGCTTTGTAGTTTTTAATATCCAATACACAGCTGTACCCAGAAAATTACACACCACAGAATCGAACCTGTAAATTATTTTTAGTAAGTTAAGTTTTTAATAACCAATTTAATTTGAGCTCTAAATATGTCAGCATTCTTGCAGATCATGACCTTCGTGTAATAGTGTTTACTGTAGTGTGTTTTGTTTTATTCTGAAATGCAATTAGCTAGTTCTCAAAACTGACGACAGATGGATTTTGGAAAATAGGAAAATTATGTTGAAAATTGACATTTCACTGAAAACTACTATTTTTCTGAAAAAACTTTGAGTTCCAAGCTTCAAGATGAGGGGTTATTTATTAAAATCCGTTCAGCCGTTTTCCCGTAATTTCCATTACCAGTTCAAATCATATATAACCTATAGATTTGTATTAAAATATGCTACGAAAATTATAAATTTGCTTTCGAAGAGAACAAGAATAAGGTGGTCCGCGGAACTGTTCTGACTTAAAAAAGTGGTCCCCACTCCAAAAAATTTGAGAAACGCTGTAATAGAGGATAAGTGTTTGTTATTTGAACAGGTAAATGAGTCCTCGCCATTTGTTTAATCAGGTAATAACACAGTGTTACATTGCCTGCTCTCTTGCAGCTGTCAACCACTAGTTGTTTTACATAACCGACGTGATGTATGTCGTCTCTTTACTGAATTATGCTACCGCCCGGCGTCATGTTTACAGAGATTAATATACGAGTACTCGCCATCATTGTTTTGTCCATCAGTTGCCAGGCTGTCGTTATTAATCTTCGTCTATGTACTATTATAGTGTGCACTTATTTATACAGAGTTGCATTAATCACTATAGAGATATCAGTATACTTTATTATTTAATCATTCCTAACCATCATAATTTTTACTAGCCTATCTCCATCATTGTTAGTATTATTACTCATATCATAGAAATCTGTATTGGTAATTACCGGGTGGGACAAGGAGCATTCCAAAGCACTTCAGCTCAAGTAGGCTTCTTGTACACACGTTATGAAATGAATAGTGGTATCTTATGCGAAGTTTTACCGTTAGATGGCAGGGGCTTTCCATGTGGCACAGGCTATGTCCTAATATGCTACGGTTGGTTACGTTCTCCCGCTTGTTGGTTTTCTGTGGATGTCAAAATTATATTTATTTATTTATTTGTTTATTTATTTATTTATTTTATTGCTAGTAAGTTTGGAATACAAGTTAATAGGCCTAAATACAATGAAAGATAAACTAGTCCACTCCTGAATGAGTAAGACTCGTGCTCAGGAGGGGATTCCAACACAGACAAAAATAAAATTAAAATTGAGAGTGAATACAGATTGAAAAGTGTTTAATATGTTTAAACCCAAACTATAAATCCTATGCAATTTTTTATTTTTTTTTTTATTAATTTGGAGAGGATTCGTGGTTCAAATAATATTGGAATAAAATTTGTTTAATAATCTGGGACCTTGACTCATGCTATGATAAAAAGCTGCATTAGTTTTACATTTTGGTTCACACAAACGCAGAGAATTCATATTTTTAGTTCTATATTTATGTATATACCTTTCAAAGTTATTAAAATTTCTATGAAAATATTTTAATAAAATAAATTTTTTTGGCCTATAGTTGTTTTGTTTAACTTAGTATAATTTAATATAATTCAGTATTTTCTTACCTCATAATCTAATTGAATTGAATTGAAATTTGTCTTAATACTGAGCGATTCCCCTTAAAAGATTGGTGGGGAAATCTGCAGTATGCAGAATATAGATACGAGTAAATTGAATGTTTATGGACCTAAACGAGAACTTTGAGAACGAGGTGCACGAATAAAAAACAATAGTAACTTTGTCGAAGGTGAATATTGCCTCTTTAATCATTAGTATTGTAAGTACCGTACGCAGAAAATAGAATATGCAGCCACCAATGATTTTTTTTATTATAGGGAAGGGACTATCGGGCTTGAATTCCTCGTAATTTTTTCCAGTTGCAGAAAGATCAAGTGCAATTTTTAATAGGATAATATAATATGATCGCAGTAGTATCACGATTAGTCGTCGGTTTTGTAGGTTAAGGACATGCAGTTTTGAATATGTAGGATAATTTTGAAAATTTGAAATTAAAACATGATTTTTAATAGTTAGTCTACATTAAAGGCATTATTCACGAAATGGATTTTTGGAGTCAACATTCCCTTGCTTTCTTATTTTATACATAGACTATATCGTCGGTTTCTTGGTAAAAGTGACCAAGTCCAAAATGCAGAATTGTTGGGAAAAGGCGTTTAAAGGTTTAGTGATCCATCCAAAGATAACTGCACTTCTTTAGATGTTAGTAACAAGTTATTTTGAAGGTAAATATGCTGTATTATTAGTTCTTCAATATAAAATTATATCTTAAATTTTTATAATGCTTGGAAGCCTTGGAATGTGACTTGGTCAATTTTACCAAGAAACCGACGATATGATTTATAGGCCTATATATTTTTTGCACTACGTATCGTCCTGGATAATAATCATCCCAGTTATTCGTCTCTTAATGACGGATTTTCATGTGAAATTTTCGAGTTAATTTCAAATCTGTGTACAAAATATTTTCATCGCTTAAGCTTTTGAGTTAATCGTGAGTTCAGAAATTTCATTAAAATATTTATATTATATAAATAACATCCACGCTGATTGAACACACGTATGACTTACTTTGAAATTCAGAAGAATGAAAAGAATATCATTGTTGTGTTTTTAAATTAGGGGAGAGTTGGGTAGTATCGGACATCGGGTAATATCGGACAGTGCGTTTCTTTCATCTACCAACAGATGGTAGTACCTGAATGACATGGTTACGTTTCTGTATGCGACATCACAGAAACGTAACCATGTCATTCAGGTATAGCTCGCGCAAGAAACGATTACCAAAAACCAATCGTGGCGTTGCTGTCTATTTTGACGTGTGTATGCAGGCACGCCGAGGGGGGAGAAGTGCGGGCCGATGGAAGTACTGTCTCTTCCAAGAAAATAAACAAATGAGGACATCGCTGTGGAAATAAGGAACGTAGCAAGAGAAAAATTCGAAGCTAATTAAACGCGCAACATATGTTCACGAATGAAATAATAATACCGTGCGATACAAGACACGTATTCACATGCAATGGAACAAACTAAAGTCGTAATGTAACTACCACAACGCAAGACTGATTCTATCGATGTCGTTTCTCTTCCGACTGTACTCTCGAATATCATTCAAGTTATCTCGTGACCTTTCCTCTCGCCCGCTCTTCCTTATCGCAGTGTTTGATTCGCATTCCTTCCGTCGGTAATCCGTACTTGCGGGACCTGTACTATCATCTGGTGGAAGATGACAGAAACTCACTGTCCGATATTACCCGATGTCCGATATTACCAAACTCTCCCCTAATTATTACTCAGATTACTATTATTTTTATTATTATTATTCATATAATAATAATAATTATTATTGTTATTATTATTATTATTATTATTATTATTATTATTATTATTGATTAGATTAACTATTATAATTAATAACTTACTTACAAATGGCTTTTAAGGAACCCGAAGGTTCATTGCCGCCCTCACATAAGCCCGCCAGCGGTCCCTATCCTGTGCAAGATTAATCCAGTCTCTATCATCATACCCCACCTCCCTCAAATCCATTTTAATATTATCCTCCCATCTACGTCTCGGCCTCCCTAAAGGTCTTTTTCCCTCCGGTCTCCCAACTAACACTCTATATGCATTTCTGGATTCGCCCATACGTGCTACATGCCCTGACCATCTCAAACGTCTGGATTTAATGTTCCTAATTATGTCAGGTGAAGAATACAATGCATGCAGTTCTGTGTTGTGTAACTTTCTCCATTCTCCTGTAACTTCATCCCGCTTAGCCCCAAATATTTTCCTAAGCACCTTATTCTCAAACACCCTGAACCTATGTTCCTCTCTCAAAGTGAGAGTCCAAGTTTCACAACCATACAGAAGAACCGGTAATATAACTGTTTCATAAATTCTAACTTTCAGATTTTTCGACAGCAGACTGGATGATAAGAGCTTCTCAACCGAATAATAACACGCATTTCCCATATTTATTCTGCGTTTAATTTCCTCCCGAGTGTCATTTATATTTGTTACTGTTGCTCCAAGATATTTGAATTTTTCCACCTCTTCGAAGGATAAATCTCCAATTTTTATATTTCCATTTCGTACAATATTCTGGTCACGAGACATAATCATATACTTCGTCTTTTCGGGATTTACTTCCAAACCGATCGCTCTACTTGCTTCAAGTAAAATTCCCGTGTTTTCCCTAATCGTTTGTGTATTTTCTCCTAATATATTCACGTCATCCGCATAGACAAGAAGCTGATGTAACCCGTTCAATTCCAAACCCTGCCTGTTATCCTGAACTTTCCTAATGGCATATTCTAGCGCGAAGTTAAAAAGTAAAGGTGATAGTGCATCTCCCTGCTTTAGCCCGCAGGGAATGCACTATTATAATTAATATGTTCACAAAATTGGACAATAATATTTTGTTCTCGAGTGGAAGATCTTGTAAACCTGAAACATATAAAAAAAATTTCTCTATTCTGGGAAAAATTAATTTTTAGAATATTCTTCTTATTCACTTGCAAATTTACAGATACGAGGTATCACTACTTAGCCATCGATATCCCATTATTTTATTAAAATTAATCACTATTAAATGCAGTGACAGTGATATACTACAATAGGGCTGGAAGAATATACACAAAATATAAATCATATTCATTTTTTTAATATCATAAACGTAAAAAACACAAAAGTAAACGCTTTCCTGTCTAAGCTGAATGGCTGATCCAGTTTGATGAGTGTGGTATACGTTAAAACCCACGCAATGAAACGAGTTCAGATTCAATAATATACACCGTGTTCCGCTTATAAGTATAATAAAAGAAATAGTTATAATTTCATAACAATGCATGCAAATGGGTTAAGATTGGTACCATTGTAAAGAGGAAATTGGGAAGTTTTAATCCATTGTTGTTACTTATTTTTAGAAGACTCACGCATGCGCAGATCATTAAATAAGAGAATTCGTATCGTATCTTTAGTCAGTCAGCATGTGTCGTAATTGAACACCAACGGGATTCCCCTAAATGGAATGTTTGGTGTGGGATCATGCGTGACAGAATCATTGGTCCCTATTTCTTTGCTGAAAAGACAGTCACTGCAAACACGTACCTGGATATGTTGCAACTGTATGCTGTGCCACAACTCCCAGATGGAGCAATTTTCCAGCAAGATGGGGCTCCACCACACTTTGCCAACATGGTTCGCACATTCTTAGACGAACAATTCCCTGCAAGATGGATCGGAAGAGGATCACCGTACATCACATGGCCTGCCAGATCACCAGATCTAACACCACCTGATTTTTTCCTGTGGGGGTTTGTTAAGGACCAGGTCTACAGGACGCCAGTACGTGATTTGGCAGACTTACAAGAAAGAATTTATGCTGCTGTCAACAATGTTACACCACAGATGCTTCATAACACTTGGGTCGAGGTTGAATACCGGTTGGATATTTCCCGTGCCACCAATGGAAGCCATGTTGAGGTTTATGGAACATAAGGTAACAAAAATTCCCAGTTTTCATTCTTTGTAGCAGTTGGTTTCAACTATATACTTGTATTAATTCAGAAGTTATAGCTATTTCTTTTGTTATACTTATAAGCGGAACACTCTGTACATATTATGTAGGCCTACACAAGCTCTCCATGTATGCGAGACGAGTACTGTTTTTATACAATGAAATGGATATCTAGGTCCATATATCAACGGACTGGCCAAACTGAGTAGTTAGCTATATGTATAAATTTATTACAGCAATAAATCACAAACAATTAATTGAGAATTTAGCCACTAGTGTGTGTAATACGGCACGTGAATGCTGTACACTTCCCTCCTCGGCCAATTGAAGCCGCATCCCCGCCTCATTATGTGGCACTGATTGTTCATTAACGTCTGATAAGGACACCCACGCCAGCACTAGAACAAAACGAAGGACTATATTACAGCAATTTTCGTCTACCGATGTAAACAGCGGATAAGGCGCAGTTTTAACGCTGTTTGTAAATTATGGCAGTGATTGCTGAAGTCGTTAAGTTCTGAATATTTTCCCGCCAACAACTTGGTGAATTGTGTTGTGTATACCATGTCCAAGGCTTCTATACTCTCAATACCTTAATTTCACACAACTATGGTCCAAACACATGCGCTCACGAAAACAGTGATATCTCAGTTCTTAGTGACAGTTAGTGATTATTTAAATACTAAAGCATAGAGCATAGATATAGTAATATTGTGAGGGTTATGAAATTCATCCTGTCTGCAATGTTTTGTCGCTAGTCAACTGTCAATTGGAGTTAGGTTTTGCATGTTACCTCGTCCACTGGAAACTTTCTCTGCCATCAGTTGCCACAACAAGAATTTCTGTGTTCTTGATGGTCTATATGACAGGTAATTTAATATTTACATACATTTAATGAATATTTTTACAGTTGCATATGTATTTTCATATTTATTGGAAGAATAATAAAAAATGGTACTTGGAGTTCAACTATGGTCCTATCATTTTTGTGGACCATAGTTGTGTTCCGACTTCTGGTTTCGGTTCTTACATTACTGAATGTTTTTATAGCTTCTGATGGTGCCACCTAATAAAATTTTTCGTAGAAAGTTGGTAGGAAGGTCCTATAAGCTATATGATGACAGAAGTATGGATCTTTGTATAAAAGATATCACCAACAAGGTACTGACGCAGCGGGCAGCCGCAGAAAGTACAAAATACCTCGTAGTTCTATAACACCTAAATCGAGAACACTGCATGAAAATAAACTAAACTCACCTGATCGACAATGGTTCTTCTTGTCTTCAGAAAAAAAAAGCATTCGTGCATTCGTCGAACATGCTATATCCATGTCCAATCTTGGATTTCTGATAACGTTATTCTACTTCAGGTGTAATGTGAAAATGTACCTGGATAGCCAAGACCGCAAAGTACCAGCATTCTCTAAGAATCTACCTGGAAGACGTTGGGCAAAATGCTTTTCAGAACGTCACAAGAATGAATTATCACAGGTTTTGCAGTCTCCAAATGTCACCGGTCTGATGCAACCGCTAAACAGAACTTGTTTTCGAAATTGAAATACCATTGGCGGCAAATACTTGATGAGTGAAAAGGGACACCAGATGGAAGAAGCATGCCAACAGATTCCAAAAATGTATTTCCTCCATTGTTAAATAAGCTCTGGAATAAAGTTACTGTATTCCGATATCGCAAGAAAATTTGCAGTTGGATTCAGGAAAGTTGGAATCTTTCCTCTTTGTGCAGTTGAAGTTCTAGGAAGTGTGCCATCATGTTCTGATCCTAACGTCAGAAACCCAGAAGGAATTGCTGTTTCAGACATATTCATAAAATATATAGAAATGACAACGAATCAAGCAATAGAACAAGGAACATCATAAAGAGGAGAAAGAAGAAACTTGATGTTGAGTCAAGTAAAAGTAATTCAGCAGCTGATATTGAAAATTTTGAATTACCATCTACCTCCAAAATTGCAATTTGCTCAAGCAGAAACAAAGGTTATTGCAAGGGGAAGGCAGTGGAGAGTTCTACCGTGAAAGATGAAGATGGATATTCCTTGGCATCAGATCTTCATTGAATTTGTCAGACATTGAAGAGACCTTCGAAGATACTTCAAACCATCCTTAAAAGATATTAAATGATGTATCAGTAAGCCAAAGTAGCGAAGTACGAAAAGGAAGCTTTTCCATGTGCCTGAACTTGAAGGTCTATGGAATTAAACAAAAAATTAACCAACTGATTATGTATCTGTTTGAGAATGTTTGATTTTGATTAAGAATGGTTGTCTTAATTTTTTTGGTTTATATTCATTTCATTATTTGATACAAATTGTATTTTTCTTAAAGAAACAGCGGTTATGTTAAAATTAAGAAATAAATAATTTTTCTCACTGTCTTCTGCAAAATCTGTATTTTATATTAAATATTATTGACTGCGTATGACACAGTTGCAAAACATTCTCTCAATTGTAGTCCATGAGCGATTTATATTAGGATATATTCAATGGACTATACTTGTGACTTCATAACACAAGTATAGTCCACAGTTTATGAAAAGATGCTCCATGTACCGACTACATTTCGAATGACAAAAGTGTTTGATATTAATTCCTGACCTTTCTAAAGTTGATATCAACAAAATAAATTCTTCTAATAGTTTTATTTTGTAAATTACATTGAGAAATCTAAAAAGTGATGAGATATTGGACCATAGTTGTGTGAAATTACGGTAGGTTATCTCGTTTTTCATTAGCCAATGAAATAGCTAGTTGACTGATGACGCGCGAAGAATCCATGCTGATTGGTCCTTTATTTTCAAATTAATAAGCGTGCATTATAAACATAATCGCCTCAAATAAAAACATTACAAGGAATATAAACCAAGTGTGTACGTATCATGGAATAAAATAAATACGTTGAAAGTGTTTATACCGTGTATATAAAAGCTGTACTTACACTTGACACTGCATTATTTTTCTTTATTTCTTCACAATTCGTCTGCTCTCAGTGTCTGCCGTCCGTTTTCGTCTGCTGGTTTCCAGTCTTGTGTTCACATACTAGAGTCGTATAAAGAACCTAGTTTTGACTGTACAATCAACAATAAAATTTCACGTGGAACATTATGTACGAACATTTCCACATATTCTTTGGTTCTTTTTATAATATTCCGCCCCTTTTTAATCGTGTTCTTGCCATGAAACTCATTGTAGAATTTTTCAGTATTATTGAAACTACTTAGCCATGCTGGTCATGGCATTATTAAACCTTCAAAAGAAAGAATAATGTACTAAAATTTAAAGAGGGCCAAAATGGTGGTGTTTTTGTTTTAAATGTATGTTTATAAAAAAGTCTAACATTGATTGATTTTAATATCTCATTCTAAAGTTTGGAAAAAGGGGCATGTACCGGTAATAAAATGTCAACAACACGTTCATTTACAATAATCATTATAACTCAACAATGAATTGTCACTGGAGGCTATTATGATTAAACCACCGATTATGCCATAATGACAAAATGTCATAAATCGTTAATATAAAATCAATATAATGAGAATTATAGTGAAAAAAACATCACTGGTATCAGTCGTTAACCCTCCACCCCTTTGGTATGCAACTGTTAGTATAAGTAGCATGATTACAAAAGAAGGAAAATAATTTGTAGGTTAACATAGATGAATATAACTATACAAAGCTGGTATTAACATAGGCTACTTATATAGGCCTATGTGATTTATTTAAACTTACCTGTAGGCTTTAACATTTTCGGTCGTTTCGGCTTTATTTTCATTCATGCTGCTCGAAAATCAGGAACAAAATCGTCATCTTTAAAATGATCAGAGCATACTCTGCTTGTATCAAGATTGAATTTATCCTGTATTTTCCACGCAATTACCCATTTTTTTCTAATTCCTAAATCTTTAGGATTGGTAAAGAGAGACAACTCTTTATTTTTGTCGTTAGAATTGTTGCATACCGCAACAGCACATCTTTGACCTGGCATAATGCATTCAAAACAACATAAACAAGAAAAAACACGAGATACTGCTTTGAAGCATCTGAGCTTTGGCGCGCTCAGCTATCTTGTGACGTCAGAATCGCTCTTCTTTCCCCGTCAATCCCTCGCCCACAAGTTCGATAATAATGCAACCTATGAGAAGTTTAGAAGCCTTGTACCATGTTCACCGCAATTTATTTTTGTTGCATTTGAATACAGAGTTTCGAAAACTTATCTATAGTAATGTCACAAGAGGTCTGAGATTTGCCAGTAAATCCACGAGAGAAGCGAGTGGGTTTATTTGGGAAATTCAGACCTCGGATGACATTTATTAGGACTATTTCGTGTATAATGTAAAAATATAAATATATATCCCTAAAATTGGCTCACAAAATGTTAATAATTGTATATTTATGAATACTTAACATATTCAGACATTATGAAGTCGAAACAGATGAATAACGATTACTGCAATAAAGAAATTGAATGTTATTCAGTAATGCCAACTGAGAAAAGCGAAATACAGGTTTAACAATGTTAATTACATGTACTGCGCTTTTCTCTTGTTATTATAACAGAAATACGTTTTCATTATCTGCTGAAATCATAATTTAATTTAAACATTTTGTAGTATAATTACAAATAACCTGATTAATACATTAATTAAATGAACAATTATTATGGAGGAGTGTTATGTTCTTTAGATACAATGGACATGGAATTAGAATATGAAGATGTAGATGTGGAAGTAGGATTTCGCACTTTATTTAGTACAATGGATTCATGCTCATCGATTTACGTGGAAACAGTTGGCGACACTGACTAAACGAACGACCGTGCGATAAATTGATAGTGGTAAATCGAGATGCAGAAATTATCGCGATGTACAACTATGATTGATTTGAATTCAAAATTTCATTACACTTCATTGGCCGAAAATGGAATGACGTCATATAAACGAAATAGTCACAGTAATATTTAAAATTACATTTTCATTTTTAAATAATATCTTCTCATTATTAGTCTACAAAATAGACGTCAATAGCGGAAATGTCCCTTAATCGCTCTCTTGTGACAGTTTTATAAATTTTGTCGATCTGGTAGGAAAGCTAAAACCGCCGAAGGCACTTCATCGAGCTCATTTCGTAGAATTCTAGGAGGTGACAACTGAGGATGTTCTCTAGCGATACGTTGTAGATTGGTTACAATTTTAACTGATCTTACTTCTTCCACATTCGGTGCATGGCTGTGTTGAGGTGGACCAGGGCCCTTTAAGACCACGATTTCACTTCCATTTAGTGATGGAGGAAATAAATTGAATACCGATATATTGATATTGAAATATATTGCAAACCTAATTTCGATAAACGATATATATATCGCAGAAAATATATCGATATATCAAAAGATTATCGATATATCGCTATTCCGTAACCAATTTGCATTTTCAGGCGTACATTTACTGTATTACAATAAAATTACTTAAATTTTAATATTCCTCTTTACAATTGAAATTAACATCATAACAGTCAAAGGCATAAATTTAAAATTGTAACAATAAACAATACATTTTCAATACCATATGATGTAGGTCCTAACTTAAATAAAAATTATGGTGGAGGCAAGGGAGCTTAAATGATATAGTGGGAAAGAGTTAAGTGAACTCAACATGGTTGAGTATTTCATAGCTATTGGAACACAATTCAGTTATTCTAATGTTATATAGGATTCAATCCAGGACACAGATATAATGCTTTTTTCTACCTAACAACATAATCATTTTTAAATGTAAGTAAGCAGAACTTGTAATTATTTTTAAATGTAAGTAAATCGTACTTAGAATGTTACAAATTTCAACAAACTTCACAATTGATTTGATACAATCCTTCTATAGTAAGTTCCCATTGCAAGTTATTGTTACACTGTAACATTCCAAACATCAATGGTGATGATTATAGGGATAGAATTTTTATGCACTAAAAGATATAGGCTAGAGTCGGGTAGTATCGGACATCGGGTAGTATCGGACAGTGCGTTTCTTTCATCTACCACCATATGGTAGTACCTGAATGGCATGGTTACGTTTCTCTATGCGACATCACAGAAACGTAACCATGCCAATCAGGTACTATCATCGTGTGGTAGATGCAAGAAACTCACTGTCCGATATTACCCGATGTCCGATACCACCAGACTCTCCCCTAATAAGAAAACAATGTCAGCACTAGGTTGTGCATAGAAATCATAGACGTAAACAAATGTCACATCGGTATTAAATCCTTGTTTCTCTTTCCATTTTAGAATGTAGAAATAAAAGTTTTGATACCCGTTTTGAGGTCAGACGGTTCCCTTTCAGGGTGGGAGGTGCCCCTGCCTTGGAGAACATTAATAACAATATTAAAACAGTAGTGGATAAACCTCCCGTCTGTCTCACGTTCGCACACGCTGCATTTTGAATTTGGTGCTGCACATTAAACAGTTTGAATTCGAATTCCAGTCCAGTCAATTAGAACAAGGTATTGAGTGAGTTGCACAATTATGTAACTGTCCACCTTCAGTAGCGCCATCTCTCGGGAATTATCGAAGTTGTCTAGTGTGGATTTTGTCGTTGTTGATAATTATAATAATTGCACAAAATAAAATCGATAAATTTATGAGAAAACCGATATATTATACAATATATTGAATCAAAATTTCGATATCGATATATCGGTATATCGAAACGAAAATATTGGTATTTCGTAAAAACCGATATATCGTTCCCATCTCTACTTCCAATTCATCGAGTTATCGCTCGAGTAGAGCATTATTAATTTCGTTTACACATCCAGTAAGCTTTTCCTTTTCTCTATGAATGTCTGTAATATAAAAATCCATCTGTATGCAAGATGGTCCCTCTGCCACAGGGATTTATAATCACAGCCGTCGAAAATTTGTTGAAATTAGAATGTCATGCAGTCATGGGAAACGAATAAGAATGAAACTTATTGTTTTGGAAAAAAAAATACGTGGAACTTAATATTTTCGAAAAGAAGGTGCTGTTGAACTAAATGTTTCGTAAAAAAAAAAGTGGTGTGGAACTCTTTTCTTTTGGAAGAAAAACTTTAGAGAAAATAGCTTGGAATAGTTATCCCCCAACGGACAAAATAAATTTTAGAAAAAATTTTGAAATGGATTTCATCTAAATCAAAGCAATTTTAAGGTTTTTTTTTACCACGTTTGCTGAGAATGTAAAGACCAGAAAGATTATACTTGGGTCATTCCTTACAAAATTTTAAGAATATGCTAGCGATGTCATGATTTTTTGTGGGCGTTTAATATAATAATGTTGTTATGAAAATAAATTGAACTGTCAACTATGACCGCCATATCATTAATATTTTAGTCATACGAATGACTGAACAATGGGTGGCATTTACATGTTATCCATCATTTAAAATATTTTAGACACTCTATTTATTTTGAATAAATTTTATTCAGCTTCCTCCAACTGAAGGCTGCCTAGAAGACAAAGCTTACCATAAAATTGTTGTTATAATGGGAAAAAAAATAAAACAATGGAGAAGAAAAAGAATAAGAAATAGCACAATTAGAAATAATTGGAAAAGACTAAACAAAACATCATTGATTCCAGAAGAAACATAGAATTTCTTAGTACAGTATCTATTAGCTATTGGGTGATCACAGTCTTGTATTTGCAAGACCCAACTTAAGTGAGCAGATCGCCATAGCAAAGAGATCAATCTATATAACTGTAGAGATGGTTTCTTAGGATTTTTATAGATCCCTTCACTGCAGAAAGAGATACTTCAGTGACAAGAGTTGTTCCTAGACCAAAGTGCTTGCAGAAATGCGCGAATCTTTTTGTGATGGTTCCTCTAGCCCCAATCAGTAATCCAATAACTTCGATTGATGTTAGATGATATTTTTCCTTATAATATGGTATAGTGGGGTCGTATATGTCGCATTTTTCCTGATGTACCTCAGCAGGTTGATTTTCGTACGTTTCCATCCTTATAGTTGGATCAATTATGAATCCGCTTGTTGCTCTTGTCGGGATAGCGATGATGTCAATGCGCCTTGTGTACAAACCATGGACCTCCTCCTCTACTTGGTAGTTTTTTCCTCGTAGGGCCGATGCTAGGAGGGATCGAATCTTGTGGTGACGACTATTCCTCAGTAGTTCTCCATGAGGACAGGCTCCCAGAATGTGTCATCGAAACTAAACAGACGCCATTGTAAACCTGAATAACCATATTTTAATACCGTAAAGACTAATCTGAATAATATTAAGGCATGCTCATAAAAACACCTCATTGAAAAAATAATTTTATATTCGAATACAACAAATTAAATTCATGCGAATTTCATTCGTATTAAAGAAAATCTTATTCCTAATCGATCTCCCAAGTTTTATGACTTTATCTCAAAAAACCTGTGAATAATTAAATTAATAAAATTATTAATTTTTGTTCCGACGCGACGGTTGAAAATCGCTTGCTATGTGTGGCGGTCGCAGTGTTCGCGAGACTTCGTAACGATGAGTAATCTCAAACGTCCGTATCCCTGACCTTGATCGCGCAACATTCTGTATACGACGGGAGAGTCTAACTGCTGAGCTCCTTTGTTCCGGTGAGTTACTTTTATTAAAAAAATAACATGATATTTAAGTCAACATTCTGAAATTTTCACTGTGGAATCAATATACGCTAAAGAATTAAACACATGTTTTTTCGTCTGTAAAAATGAATTGCAGTTTGTGTTCTATAACTTTTTTAAAAATTATAGATTTTTTTTCTCATTTTAATGGCATTTATAAACAAGGCTCTCCTTTTTTGAATTACATTGAAATCATTTTTCCATCTTCCTTTACATAGTAAGAAAATTCCATGAATGAAACCGTGTTCTTTGTTAAACCAATATTTTAAATTCTGATTGCTGCCAAACTATGAAAGATATAGCCTAAATGTAGTATTAGTCTACTTGAAATTCATATTTAGAACATACAAAATAACCTACTGCAATATTTTTAACTTTTGAGACATCATGGCTCAAAATAGTAATATGCGTTACAAGAGCGGTATGTTGACGTTTTCATGTTCGAGGAAAAGATTGAAAAAGCGAAACGTAGTTGAGCTTTTTTAATTCCCGAGAACATGAAAACAAACATACCGCTCGTGTAACGTACATTATTTTGTGCAAAGATCGTTTATTACATACCTGAAAGAGGAATTTCTAATTAGTTGCAATGAAATCTCCATCTTGGTTTCTGTTTAATGACGGCAACTTTGGAAAACAAATATATCTATCTTCAACATTGTTGCTATAAAATGTTTTCTGTGTTTACTATATTCCAGCAGGTCGTGATATACGTCTGTCTTTTTTTCCCCCCAGTCTATAAATGCGAACTTAAAACAAACGGTAAGGTTATGTAATGATTTATTTTCCATTTTAATATTTTAATAATATTATTTATATAACATATTGCAGTAATAACATCGGCATCTGGAATCTTGTTGATTTTTTCATGGCTTCCTTAATGTTACTTGCATTACAAATGCAGTAACTTTTGTGGTGTTGTAGAGTTTACTTAATTTTTGCAAATATTTAAAAACAATAATTAACAGTGCAATTTAGGTGAAATTGCAGTGGTAAGTTTCCAATTTATAACTATTACTATGCTAAACGTCTATAAAAATAATATGTTAAAAGCCTAAAGCAGTAAAATGAATATGGCGCTTAAGCGGTAAGAAGAGGGAAATTGTTATGTGTGTTACGTTGGGAATACTCAATGTGGTATTTCACACACCGCGTATTGATTCTGTGCGGAAAGCAAGCAAATACGCACGATCTCGCACAAACATACTTTTTGCATGGAATGACCCAATTGAAAGTTGCTCTATGAAAGAAGTGTTTGTAATTATGCCTGCATTGTACTTTCCTATCTCCTTAGTTTTGCTTTCGTCACAAAAATATAGCGGTCATTGTTTACTACTCTGCTTTGAATGTAGTGCTGGAAGGGAATTGCACTATAATGAGCACTAAACGTTAAACCAACGGGCACTAACGAAATAATAGCAATGGCTTTCATCTATGCAAATATTGATTTAAATTTAAAATTGATCATACCATTACTGTTTCCGTAAACTACTATTATGCGTATCTCTGTTGAGAGTTGTAAAACGATTTTGTTGATTATTCAGAATAATTAATGTTGCCAATAAAGTGGATAATCGGGTTTTACGTGCAATTAAACATTATAACAGGGTGTGCAGAATGCCGCAGTTCTCTAGTATTGCGATTAATACTGCAGATTATGAAACACCGACCACACACAGAAAGGAAAGTAAATCCATTTTGGTGGAAATAAATTGCCTTACGAACTTCTTATCGGTAGATGTCGAACCTTAGTTAACAGTCTATAATTTGTTTCTCTTTCATTAAGCTAAGAGAAAGAAAAAAAAAATATTATAATTATGAAATTTGAAGGACTCCCCTGCGAATAGGGATTATAAAGAATGGACACTTCGCGTCGGTACCTTTGATGTAGCCGGACTGATTTCAATGACCTTCAAGCCAGCTAGAGCGTGAGATTCTGCTTTCTCCCTAGAGTTGGCGCTGACATCACACCAGCTAGCAGTCGACACAGCGGAAATATAACACATATAATTAATACATCTAGGTACATTATGTACTCAAATAAAATAAATTGGATCCATAAAATAATAAATCCGTCATTAACTGAAATGTCTAGACTCTAGAGTTCCTTTATAATGAGAGTTGAGACGTTGACCCCAACAACAATTAAAATATGTAATGATTTGATAGCGCTGAATATGGAAAAACAAAACTCTTACGAGAAGTAAAACCATATACCTATATTATATTATATACAAATATTAAACGAATTCAATACTTAATATTATAATGTATTATATTATTTTATAATAGAATTTATGATATCTGAAATATAAAATATTATTATTACAACTAGTTTGTCATTGAGAAATAAGGAAAAGCTGTTAACTTAAATTTATTTGAAGCAAAGCGTTACTGGATTATGCAATAAGGTAGGCGATGTTTGGATCCTGTGTCTCAACTCTATTCTCAATTATTATCTTAGCGTATGCTCGATTACACTACCTCTAGCGCTTGAAAGTGGAACTATACGCTGGCGCACAGAGAAACAAAAACACAGGAAAATTCGCTCAGTGTCCATTCTTTATAATCCCTATTCGCTGGACTCCCTGCAAAAAAGGAGGTAGCTCCACTTTTACAACGTTGTGGAAAACAAGAACATTCTAAAAAAGTTTCAAATTTTAAACCTTAAATTAGCAAAACTTCATTTCTCACACTAGTTTATTAAACCTTGTCGGACCGTAAAGAAAACAACTACCGCAATGTTCATATTTTATATTATGTTGTACAATATTATACTATTGTGACATTTTAATTTTCCTCGTATTCGGGAAGCATATGCAGCGATTACAGGCAACATGCTGACGATTGTCTTTAGGGCTACAGGTGAAAGGTGAGGACAGTGCTATGAAATGGATGGCGGACATGTTATATCACGATGAATTCCTTATGTATCTACCATCACGATAACACCATATCGATTTCATGTTCGCATGTTCATTATTTCTAAAAAATCGAAAAATCGAAAGAGAATTGGGAGGACAAATTTAAAAGGTACGTAAAACGCGTCCTTGCAAGGGATTGGGGGCTGTACAAAACTAAATATGTGAGCTCCAAGCCTGTTGGCCACTAGTCTCACTCCGGGTTACGCTGCTCCACTGAAGGAACTCTAGAAAATTTTGAAGGCGAAGCCGAAATTGGACGTAACCTCTTAGGTACCACATACGCGAGGGGGACTGAGATTTGATCAAGTGATCACGGAACGGGAAGAGGAAGAGCTGGCTGGTGTTTGCCGTTAGGATGGCAAGACGCTGTCATCTGTTGTTCGATGACAAAGCATGTGAAGGCCGTCGGAAGAAGCGCCGTGAAATCTAAATCTGCAATTTGAGAGGTCCCTGTCCTTTCAATTTGCGACTTATTGAGTGACCTCGTATATTTAATAGACAATTTAGAGGTTCTGAACTAGGGCATACGTCGTTTATAATAAAGGGGAATATATATGGGGAAGGGCATATAGGTCCGTGGCCCATTTCTTATAGGGATCATCCCGACATTTGTCTTACGCCTGAGGAAAACCACGGAATACCTTGGGCAGGATGAGTTGTCTCATATAAGAGACTAGCCAATTTGGCTATTATGTAGGAGGTGATTGTTGTCATGAGCCTTGTTGAATCGTCTCAATTTCGAGACCAGCCATTTGGCTTATATGATGGCTCAATTACGAAGAGGGGGGAGAGATGTAATTGTTAATTAATTTAGAGTTAATTATTTCTATAAAATCGATTGAGACTTTATAATCACTCTGTATTTTGACGTATGAAATAAGCAAAACAATAACGAACGTCATCAAAAAGTGGAGTCACCCCGTTTTTGCAGGGAGCCCTTCAATTCTGTGCTCAAGCTTTTCAGAGAAATGCACACTTCCTAGACTCACAGCTCCAAGGAGATGGATGGATGTCTGGGTGAAATAAGTTCTTTGGTCGGCGGGAAAAGGCACATATGTAAAACAAAATAAAATAATAATAATAATAATAATAATAATAATTTTTCAGGAGAGACTTTCTTTTTAGTTTACTCTTAACTGAATATAAGTATAATAATGAAATTCATGTATGTTGGTTAAAATAAGACCCTTTTCAATTTAAAATACAAGAAAATTTATTATTTAAAGAATTAGAAAAAAATATTAGACTTGTGTGATTAGCAGGGAAAGGGATTTGGAGTATTATAAAGAATGGTGAAACGTAGTATAGATATTCGTAGCTCAGTGACTGTCAAGCGAGCTGCGTCACAGAGCATGGACTAGTACAGTCCACTTCATACAAACTTACACGCAACGTCTGTAAATATATTTCAGAATAAACAAATGGAATAGTTAATGACATATAGTGGCCTACATACATAATCTGCATTTATTTTTGAACTACATGTGCTTTTCTTCGCAACGCACAAGACACCAATAAACAACATTACAAATATACATAATTAAATATCAATCTCTGCGTCGTCGCGTGTCAGGGGAAATATTGATGGCTGATAGTCAGTTGTCTTCTGTATGGAACTCGCCTCTGAATATGTGTGTTTTTCTGTCAGGAGCGTGCTAAATTAAAACCTTTATTTACAATGTCATGAAATATGATAATATGTATACACCGTATACTACAGTATTTAAAATATTTGCAATATACTACAATATTTACAATATAGCCTAATACAGTATCATTAAATGTTGAACAAAATGTAGAACCAAACGAAATGGCATTTTCAATTAATGCTATGCCTTGTTATGCCTTGTTATAATAAATTGTAAATATTATTTTCAAATTTTCAAAATACAACTTTGCTCTGTTGCAAGAAAGGAAATTTTGTAACATGGAAAAACTCCGCTCTCCATCTGCAGAGACAATTAGAGAGTACTTGAAACAAGATACGTCAATTAAATTCACATGTTGAATGACGTCATTAGGACACGTCTTTGTTAGTACATCTGAAATCCGACTAAGAATATCGTACCCATCATTTTTAATCAAAACTTTGTTCATTTTTTCACCAACACGTTTTCCTATTTCACCTTCTACTGCACTCAGTTTATTTACAATAGTCCTCATAATATTTATTTGCTCAACTAGTTCTACTCCTGACATTCCTAATTGAATAATGGCATCCGGTTAATATCCAAAATTTGACTTAATATCCGTGACTTCTTTCTCGATTGTTTCATCATTTAGCAGTTCCTGGCGTATTTGAATCGCAGCCGCGTCATCGGTATCGAAAGACTGGACCACTTTCTTCACAGATTGGAGGTGACGTGCGTAATAATTGCAAGCTTCTAACCATGACCCCCATCTCGTAGGAACTGGACGTGGGGGAAGCGACAATTTAGGGAATTGTTTCCTGAATTTTGATACTCGATCTGGAGCTTTTACAAATATAGTATTTCAATTCTGTATTGTTAGTTGGTTTCATTTTCGGCATTGTACCTGCACGTTGAACTTCTTATGCGACAACTGTCCCGTTCACCTGTTGTTGACGTGCAGAGATCTGCGAGTATGTCATGGAGGGGAGGTCTTGGTATAAACGGTTGTAAACAAATGACTGTGTAGATGCCAATACTAGCTTTTACTACTCCAAATTCCGTTCCCTAGTGATTAGATACAACAGAAAAATCGACTTTTTTACTTCTGTGCCTTTTCCCGTCGACCAAAGAATTATTCTGGTGTCTCTATTGTCCGTTGTACGATTCTTACGAATTTGCTAATGGAGATTCGACTAGTTTGCATTTGATTTTCAGGTGTTTCATATTTTACCTAAATAAAATTTCGCCTCTCTGTTGCATGTACATGTTCCCTGGATCCTTTCGCTTGCGACTGTACTGACCTACTTGTGTTATTTACTTGGCAAGTAACTCACACTTCTAGGTTGGGAATTCTGTCGAATCCCTCGTTCTCCCCATCCCCGCCCACCATTGTTCTCAGCACTTTCATTTCCGTAGTGGTAGAAATCTGGTTTGTTTTTGCACCATTTTTTTAGTTATGGCCCATGTGTAAATATTCGTCTTACGGGAGTTTTATATATCACGATTTTACACTCGTACATTAGTCTCCTAGATTTTATCTCTCTGCCAGCTCACACTTGCTTTCTTCCTCGGTTCTTTACACTTCAGGGTATACCTTCGCTTGGTTTTCCACTTAGTGGATATGCTTTAAATCACTTGTAATTCAAACTCCCAGTTGAACAACTCCACCTCTTCCAAGTCCCTTTCTTTGTATTTTCAATACTCTTCGGTAAGAATAGGCCTACTTTGTTTCTCAACGTTTTTTTTTTTTTACTGTACTTTCATTTAGACTAGAAGCGTTGTAAACTGCTTTCTCTGTCCACCATGAGGAACGAATTTAGTTGTGTGGTTTAGATTTACACTTTTAGTATGTTACGCAGGTGGTCCGGCTTCGAGTCGAAAAGTCAGTAGTGATTCTTGAGGCGATCAAGATCACATTTGGCGTTTCCTTCGGGTTCTCCCGTTTCCTCACAACAGGTATCAATACCATTCCATAGCACAGCTGTTCTCTTGTTACCAGTTGTGCCAACTACACAATCTTAATTGAAGTCTATGGACGATTACTAGTCAAGTAGGCTTTGTTGATTCAATTTCATTTTTATTAAAACAACTAACCGTACCCGTGCGCTCCGCTGCACCTGTTAGAAATAAATATAAAGTAATTACATAATTAAAATAGGACGTTTGATCCAGGGAACAACTTTTACAACAGCGCAAGATAATCTGCTTCGCTCATTATCAATTTTTATTTTTTGGCATTGCATTTATTGCATATATATTTTATGTATTTTAACACGATTCAATTGAGCATAGTTAAAATTTAAATTATAAAATAATGGATTGCTAAGCTAACGTACTATTACTGCATACTAAATCAATACACTCTCGTTGTTCGTTAATTCTCTGAGATTAAAATGAGTGTACATAAATATTATTTTTAGAAATACAGAAAACGAATGTACAAAATAGCCTATCAAATTTTCTGTGCATAAGAAGCTATTTTAATCTTACCTGTCCTCGATTTACTCAGACGTTACTGTAATAACATTATAGCATTATGTCCATCTAGAGAAACTACACTTTCCAATGGTGAGATAATAATTAATTATACAAATCGGTTAATTTAGCTTCTGATATTACTTCATACAAAAACAGAAACATTCTCTGTAGGCAATATTTAATAGCTTTCGATTGTTGATGTCCAAGGCCGCTTATAGACGAAATCATTTGTTATTTCATTGCACCGTCTTAGATGGCGTTATTTTAATTTTAAAACTCATTTAAGTCATTAAATACCAGTCCTATCAAAATTTTGTAAAGAATAAAACTTATCGGAAATCATTTTTGAAGAAACTTTTGTTATGTAACATTTTTCACAAAAATCAATAATAAGCGAGATATTTCGATTTATTTAATTCAGGCCCCCTTATAACCCCCCTTTTAAATAAAGTATTTTGAATGCCATATAGCCTAAAATCTAAGTTACAACGAACTTAATTTATATTCCAATTTTCATATAAATCGGTTCAGCCATTATCGCGTGAAAAGGTAACAAACATACAGACAGACATACAAACAAAAATTTCAAAAATGGGATTTTCGGTTTCAGGGTGGCTAATTATATATGTTAGGACCAATTATTTTTGGAAAATCGAAAATTACCAGAAAAATTTCGGCTACAGAGTTATTATTAGTATAGATTACATTCCACTTCAGTGATCAATATATTATATTAAACAATCTCTGGTGCGTGACTATCCATAATCTCATACAGGAGAAGCTATAACATAACCTAAATATAATATAAAAGAGATCAATTATAGAGAAATTTTAATTAAGGATGATGAAATAAATATGAATCATTATAAAAGTTAATGTTGGCGAAGAAAGACACAAATGCTAGGGAGGTGATAAAAACAAATATTTATTTATTTAATCTGACAGGATTAAGGCCATAAGGCCTTCTCTTCCATCCCACCAGATAGCACATATAAATACAAAAAAGAAATACAGACGCTGGTGAAAATAATACAAATTAAATTAAAGCCATATAGAGGGTCAACAGGGTCAAAAGAACAGTATAGAGTTCTCATCGAGCTAATACAAGAAAAAAAGAAAAAACGAAAGAAAAACACAGATAGCAATGATGATAGTGATAACTAATAATAATAATAATAATAATAATAATAATAATAATAATAATAATAATAATAATAATACATTACATATTAATTTTCAATGTTAGGGAAGTGATAAAAACAAATAAATGCTAGGGAGATGATAAAAATTGTAGGATAAGCAGCCATGATTGCTTATAACACGTGTTCCGTAGGCCTACAGTTTCATTGGCAAAAAGTAGTATGACGTAGTAAAAGTGTAATGAAGAAGGTAATTTCCCGATTAACCTGGTTAAACATGGTTAATCTAACTTAATAACTAATTTAGGTACTCAGATTTTCTCATCTTAAATATTTGTATTTGCTTCTAATATTAAGTTTTATTGTTTTAAGATTTTACTTCCCCTTTCCAGCCACAATAAGATGCATAAAAACAGATAAAACTGCGATCCGTAGAGATTTAAAAGAAGCAAGAGAAATCTCAATTTCCCATAGTTGCAGCTATGGGCTATTTGTTGTCTCTGCGACTTTTCGATTACAAAGGATATTGTGTTACTTCCTTTGGCAATAAATCGTAATAGGAGCCTGTCTTGAACTGAATGGCAAGCGGTATTTCATTGAATCACAGCAGCTGCCGCTTGCATTGCAAGTTCACGACAGAGTTTGAGAAAAGCACAAGCGCAGACATAAACACACAAAAATCCGCAAACCGAGTGATCGTAGTTACGTATTATTATTATTATTATTATTATTATTATTATTATTATTATTATTATTATTATTACACTGAACAACGAATTTTAACCTTTTATTTTTCACTGCGATGCAGACTTTTGATATTCCACATTTATGCAACAATCGCTCGCTCCTCTATTAAGTACTAAAAGCTTTCGATTCTCATCACTAGGAGCGTTGATTTACAGTATTATCACAGTCTAGTATATACAATGACGAAGCTCAATACGTAGTAAATATGCATTTATAGTTAGTTGCTAACCACTAGGATCGCTAATATCGCCTCATTACAGACAATGCGAAATAGTACTGGCACAGTCTATTGTTCCTAGCACCCTCACAACACAATCTTCGTGACTGTACAGTATACACTAGACTTAGTGAAGATTCTTATCATCAATGGAGCAAATTGAAAAGTAGAGGTTTGGGAGTTGTTTTCTACTCTCACTGGAAGAAAGGTAATTCGTGGATCTCAACCAAAAAGGGACTTTCGAGCAGTCAGTGGACGCAAGCCATTAAGATGAACTGTAATACAATACCTGTACGTACTCTCCCTGGTAGAACTCTTGACTCAACCCGTTGCAGAAGATGCGACGAGCAAGAAACTCTTCCTCACGTCTTGGGTTTCTGCCGTCATGGAGAATTGCTCCTAATCAACAGACATAATACGGTTCGTTCTCTCATCGCAGCTTCAAACCGTCAGAATGCTTCCTATGAGGTTTATGAGGAGGTTGGTTGCGTCTCTTCTGATGGCTCTACTAGACGGGCTGATATCATCATAATTGATCGGCAGAAGGATAAGGGTGTCATTCTTGATCCCACAATCCGTTTTGAGATGCATGAGCAACAGCCACAAGAGGTGTGTCGTGAAAAACAAGTCATATATGAGCCTTGTTGTCAGGATCTTGGAGCACAATACCACATCACACATTGGACAGTTTTTGGGCTCATGTTCGGTGTCCGTGGCACGATCCCACGAGAAACTTTAAATCAACTTAAGAAATTTAAAATTTCTGATGCAACGATTGATGCCATAGGATCTCATGAGTTAAAATCATCCTTAGCTATAATTAGTAATCATTTGTACCCAACAAACTTTTATTGTAAATGGTTTCCTATGTTTTCGTATCATTTATCTTAATGTTTTCTTTTTCCTTTCAAATTGTCACACAATTGGTTTTCATGATTATTCTTTATGAATTTATTAGTAGACCGATCTATCGAACCCTTATTTAGGCGGCTTTTTTATTAAAACATTAATTATTAAATTAATAATTATGCAAATCTAGTCTTTCAGGTGAAGCTCCCTGTAAAACAGATTTGAATAATTTCAAGGGAAAAATTGTTCCGGGGCCGGGTATCGATCCTGGGACCTCTGGTTGAACGTACCAGCGCTCTACCACTGAGCTACCCGGGAACTCCACCCGACACCGTCTCAACTTTTCCCTTTATATCCACACAACTCGCGTGGGCTGACGAAACGCCAGAGACCCACATCGAGTGTACACAATCTCTGTGTGACTTGGAATTGTGGTTTTCTGTTAACGTACACAGTAACGTATATATTATGCAAATCTAGTCTTTCAGGTGATACCCGGCCCCGGAACAATTTTTCCCTTGAAATTATTTAAATTAATAATGCATCCGTAGATAGTTGCTAACCACTAAGATCGCTACTATCGCCTCATCACAGATAATGCGAAATAGTACCTGCATAGTCTTGTTTCAAGTACCCTCATCAACTCAAGCTTCGTGACTGTATATACTAGACTGTGGTGTTATTGCCATTACTTCTTATCGAATGCCCTAGTATGAGTTGAATTTTCTCGTTTTTCTGCAAGGAAAAAAATGGTACATGGCTTAATAGTATTGATTTACAT
Source organism: Periplaneta americana (assembly GCF_040183065.1). Classification (NCBI taxonomy): domain Eukaryota; kingdom Metazoa; phylum Arthropoda; class Insecta; order Blattodea; family Blattidae; genus Periplaneta; species Periplaneta americana. Next base: position 157,711,909 of record NC_091127.1, on the reverse strand, counting down.
CAAGTAACACAAATTATTAAGGGCCGTATTCATAGACATTCTTAGCGTGGGCTTCCGGTGGATCTGCGAACTAACGTTTTCGTATTCATAAACCAGTGTTAGCGATTATGATATGAATCCTGTACAAGTAACCAGTCGATAGCCGGGGCTAGTTTAGCACGCTCTTAGCGCGGGCTAGCGAAATGTCTATGCATAGCACCCTAAGTATTTAGTGATCGTCGGACAATATTATGGCATGCGTCTAAAATTACTGATTTTTAAGTAGTGGTAAAATATGTCGAATGTAGCTGCTGGAGTAATGATTATTATTATTATTATTATTATTATTATTATTATTATTATTATTATTATTATTATTATTATTATTATTATTATTATTATTATTATTATATTTGGTTATTTAACGACACGTTATCAACTGCGCAGTTGTCTAGCGTCATTACTATTGATAATATGGAGATTATATTTTTGTAAGATTAGACCTTGAGTTAAACTGACATTAACCTCACTTTCTGGGAGAGCCTTCGAAAAATCTCAACCAGGTAATGTCCCAAGTAGGATTCGAACCCATGCTCAAGCGTTGTTAGGGAATACGGGTCCTATAACGCTATCTCTAGACTACGCTGATGATCCTCTTTTCCCGTTTTAGTAAATTCCAAGAATCATAATATAACAAGTAGGATACTACGGGCTACCACAGATTTTTAGAGTCGTATGATATCGGTTTTGTTTTTTATTGTGCCATCGTAAACCTGTACGGGGATGTGTTGCAGTTACGGCTTAAGACGGTAATTAGATTAACGTTCGCGTTAACTTACAGAATAGATCGGTCTTCCGTACACCTTCGCCAACTGCTTCGTAGAGGAAGAATCTGACTTAAAACAAACAATCCCAGGCTCGCCGGAGTGTGATAATTTAAGAAAGGAGGCAACAAACTTAGAACTTCCTCTACAAACCCGCTTGCAGCTCAGCTGTCGTCAGCGTAAAATTCCTCTCACTTCCTGGTTCCGAGTTTCCACACCTCTTCCTCTGACTGCCAACGACGTCGTTTGTGTAGCGTTCTTCCCTCTACATCTTAGCTCATTCGTATGGAAGTTAAATGTCTTTCACAAGAACGATAGAAAGCGATCTATTTTATAGACATCAGCTTCCTCTTATCCGATAGCGCAGGAAAGACATTATGATGATGGAAAAAGTACGCTCTTGAGATGCTGCAGGCGGAACACATTTTGGAACAATTTAAGTTTACGTGTTTGCGGACACCTGACACGTCTCTTCTCTTCTCTTCTCTTCTCTTCTCTTCTCTTCTCTTCTCTTCTCTTCTCTTCTCTTCTCTTCTCTTCTCTTCTCTTCTCTTCTCTTCTCTTCTCTTCTCTTCTCTTCTCCCCTCCCCTCCCCTCCCCACCGCTCCCCTCTCTTCTCTTCTCTTCTCTTCTCTTCTCTTCTCTTCTCTTCTCTTCTCTTCTCTTCTCTTCTCTTCTCTTCTCTTCTCTTCTCTTCTCTTCTCTTCTCTTCTATTTAGTATCTCAATAATAATTTTCAGTCCACACCTGTGGAGTAACGGTCAGCGCGTCTGGCCGCGAAACCAGGTGGCCCGGGTTCGAATCCCGGTCGGGGCAAGTTACCTGGTTGAGGTTTTTTCCGGGGTTTTCCCTCAACCCAACACGAGCAAATGCTGGGTAACTTTCGGTGCTGGACCCCGGACTCATTTCACCGGCATTATCACCTTCATTTCATTCAGACGCTAAATAACCTAGATGTTGATACAGCGTCGTAAAATAACCCAATAAAATAAAAATAAATAAAAATAATTTTCATATTGTCACTACTTCTCTTAGCAACCACATTCTTCCTATTATCTCAATTATTGTTTTATTCCTAGCTTACCTTAAAATAGACTTTATTCCTCAATAACTCAGGCGATTTCCTATATTTTTAAATAATGGACACCCCTGGTTTGATACATTCTGGATATGCAGTACAGTATCGCATAGTTCCATGGAAAACAGTCCACATGATGGATCTGTAGTAGCACAACAGACGCTTTCTCCTCGTGACAATGACGGATGACGTCTTTGTAAGTCGAGGCTCAGGGACTAGAAATATTATAAAACTAGTTTAAAGCCGTGTAATTCTCCTCTTTCCTGCCAAGCAGTGCAATTACATACTGCACTTATCAAGCCGGGTAAGAGCTCTAGGAACGGCGGCAACTTTCCACTCAGCTCTGCAAGTCTCAGGGGGTACGACGCAAGGGTACGTCCTCCTCAATTATTGAGAGTGCATTCTTGATGAACATGAGTAGATTGTTTTCTACAGGAATTCATTAATCCTCGCAACTTAGCTTCTCTAGAATTCCATGTTACTCATCTGTGGCCTTTTTTGACCCCAAGAATATTTGTTATTAATAATTAGGATATTTTATAGCTTACTGCATTTTAATAATAATAGTAAACTGCCCCCCATTGAGGGTAGCCCTTACGGACTCAGTATATCCTCAAAAAAATTATTATACATATGTAAACATAGATATTAAATTTAAAAAAAAGGGAAACAAAGAAAAGGGCGTGAAAAATTACAATTGCTATTAATGTGGCACCATGTGATTAATTAGGATTTGGCAGGATTTTTTAACACAATTATCACGATGTCATCCCTCAGAGATGTTGGCAGAGCAAACTGCCGTCGAAATTCTTCGAAAAAAGCTGGTATAGTCCCTCGAGCACCTATGAGCAAGCCGAATACCTCAACGTGAATTAAGGCATATTTCAGCTTGAAATAGTTGACTGTAGGCTCATAGATCGACTTCTTCTCAAGGTGGACCTCGGCTGACTGATTAAATTCTACTTAAAACGTATCGTGGGATCCACAATGATGCTCTGTTTAGTGTCAGCATTGTACGCTAAAATATCTACTCGTCTCGTTGACCCATTTCCACCTAGACAGGAGATTTCTTCTTCTACTATCCAGCAATTTTGGATCTTACAAGATGATGTCTAGAGTTCCTCAAGAGCAATCCCTGTTCACAGAATCCCAAGACGTGTGCTAAAGTTTCAATCTCCGGGCAGCCATGTCTGCACCGGGTACCGTCGAGAGATCTGCCGGGAACGGAACGAACAGCTGCTAAATTTGCTATCATTTTCAGGCTAGATATCCATTCACTAGTGGAAAGTCATTTCTTGTTTGCAATCCAACTGTTGGCGGCTGTTGAGTACCGTACCGGATACAAGCAAATTGAAAGTTTTTATTGCACCTAGAATTACTCACTGTGTTCAAACAATGAATGAATGAATTAATTACTTGAACTAAGTTTAAAAATACCTTAGTTGACTAATTTCTGCTTGGAAGCGATACTGATTGTACCGTGTGTATAACTGTACTGATCGTGTAACTAATTTTTTAGGCTTAATGATTAAATGTTTCTTCTCTGTACTAATACTCTTGTCGTTAGTAATAATATTAATAATAAATTATTTATAGTTCTCTTTTATATAAATGTGTATTAGCTATAACGTATTGAGGTACGATATCTGATTCGACTCCATTATATAATATATTTAGTCATATCTATTTGCCCTGATGATGAAAGCTGTATGAAGTCCGAAACATTGAAAATATTAAGTTCCAAGTCACGGAGTGGTACCCAAAAGTCCATTTTTGAACAAATCCACCAAGAAAGCCTGAAAACACATATAATATGTCTTTATTTTTTACAATACTAACATGGACACTTTATTTTCTATTAATATGAAAAAGGTAAAGGTATCCCCGTCACATGCCATGAAGGCACTTGGGGGCATGGAGGTACAGCCCCATGCTTTCCATGACCTCGGCACTAGAATGAGGTGGCGTGGTCAGCACCACGCTCTGACCGCCTTTTACCCCCTGGAAAGACCCGGTACTCAATTTTATAGGGGCCTGAGTGAACCTCGGGGCCGTTCTCAAAGTTTGGCAACGAGAAAAAATCCCGTCACCACTCGAGATCGAACCCCGGACCATCAAGTCCGTAGCCAGTTGCTCTACCAACTGAGCTACCCGGCCACCTTTCTATAAATGTAAGGTATGAAATAGAAATGTAAATAATATTAGGTATATAGTACATCATTTTATGTTATTACTGTGAAATTTCATAGTACAGTAATACCATTTAGGCCTTCTTTACTCAGCGAAAATAAAATTACACGTGCCATATCAATACACAGCAAACCCTCACCTGACGTAAGACAACAGACAAGAATACACAGCGATTCAATGTTTACTTACATTATGATCAAGTATATGGGATGAGTAGAATCTACAAACATCCCCCCACCGCAGTAATGTTGTCGTCTCTAATCGTAGTATTTAGCCGAGAATGCTGTGCATCTGATCGGCGCTCTCAATTTGAAATCACCGAAACTATTGCGTCATCCTGTACGTTATAATTTAATGAAACGGAATTATTATGAAAGGTAAATGAAATGGAAAGTTTAGGGGAGTGAAATTTTAAAGTGAGAAATCTCATCCTCAGATCTGAATAGGCCTGCGATTCCAATCAACGCCGGGAATCGTACTGAATTCCACGGAATGATAAGCCCGCACTGTAGCACGGAGTTACAAAAGGGGCTTTATCAGCCTTGGTTATCGAGAGTTATGTGAAATGTCTGTCAACTTCCCTTTAGTATAAATGTGGAGATATCACTTCGCACGAACTGTGCCGAAATGTGGATCGTTAATTCTATTCCCTGTTGTGCAGTGAAATACGACCTCGCTCAATTCCGGGAGCTCGTGCAAAAATAATTCCAGGTATGATTACCCGAATATAAATTAGCCTCTGTTTATCGAAGTGTGATACGAAATATCAGAGCCCCACTTTCCGAACAGTTTATGTGGCTTCACTTTTGAGTCCTCTTTAATTTGGCCATATTTTCGTGTTATAGAAAGAAGAGTTTGTTAGCTTTCCTTGCAATAATAACAGAGCTGCGAAATTAAATTTTCGCTATACTGTAGAATTAGCACGGTAGCTTTGAACCGTGCCGTTACGGTTACGACCAAATTTAACTAAATACACAATGTTGCCAACATAAGAACATGATTTTGGTCTGTGGTGACATTAGAAGGAGAAATTTGTTTCTTTTTCTCTCTACCTCCTTCGTTCTGAATATTACTGAGAGATAGCACCACTGTTACTCTCATCTATTGCAATGATTTTTTCCTGGACCACCAATTTGCTTGGACGACATTTCTACATAGAAGATTAAGACAGATCTTACAAGCGATCTCCAGTTACTAACAGTATGGTCATCAAAATTGTGTGTCCATTTTATCTCGAACTAAAATCTCTCTCGCATTTTCTTTTGTTTCATCACGGCCAAATAGATTTATCTCTTCGGTATCGATGTTTCTTAATATAATTAAAGCGGTGAATAATTTCATGGCCCCTAAAGGGTTTTTTTTTCGTAAAAGGCTAGGTATTTTCTCTAGACCACAAATAAAACTGCAACGTGGTCATAATTATGTACTTAATGCTTTGGTGAACATTAACTGGAAATTTACTTTCCTTTATTTAAATGATATTCCGTGAACCACACCTTTTTCCTCTTTATTTCGTTGTCATAACCTACTTTAAGGTCTTACTACATAAGCATTTTCTTTTAGTGCATTCAAAATATCTTCGTTGTACTGCATAAATATTGCACTTGACTAATGGAGCGATTTATTTAAGAATATAGTCGCGAATTTCACTACCACCATTTCGATAGTCTTCTGTTTGGCACGGCTCGGTACGGCCCGGTGACTAGTGGCCAGCGAGTAACGTCGACTATCGACATTGCTCTGCCGTGGGTATTATCCAGTTGTTCCTTAATTTTTTTTGCGGCACAAGATTGAACATTTTGGTGTGCTGAATTGAAATCTGAGTACAATTTTCCCGTATGACGTACTGTTTTCTTGCCATGAAGAAAATATGTATTTAATTTTTTGAGAGATATCTAATATTTTAAGTACACTTTAAAATGCTTGAAACGCTGTAAAACGTGATAAAATCTCAATTGTACAGATACAACAGTTTAAAATGAATCGCAAAACTTCAAACATACCTTTGGAAAACTACACAGGGTTGCGAAATTAAATTTTGGTTCAAGACTTTTAATATCGAAGGTTGATTATGATTTATTGTTGGCTTCTGTTGAAGGACCTGAAGTCAGATTTTGCCTATCACCTATGAAAAAATTGTACCTATAACGATTTGAAAAATTGCCATATTTATAGCTCTGTTCATGCAATATTAACACCTTTAAATACATAAATCAAGTAATCTTTGAAAATGTCTATACAGTAAACAAAATCAAACATCACTATTTTGTTCATATTCACAATTTAGGTTCAACTTATTTCAAGTCTCATGCAGACACTTCATTTTTCAATAACGCTTCCTCTTCATCTGAAAGTTCTGTCTTCGAAATTGTCTTCTATGTTGCAGCTCCACATTGTCTCTTCATCCCATCTGCCTTGATAACGACACACTATTTAAGCTATGAAATTGAAAAAAAAAAAAAAAAAATACACCATACAAAAATGCAAAGTTATGTTTAATATTTAATTTCTCACATTCCTTTAAACCTATAAAAACTAAGGAAAGCATATTGAAAATTGTTTTTATTTCTGAAAAATTCCGTATGTCCTGTAATTGTGGTGTTTTCTGCAATTCACTGTAAATTATTTCTGCAGTGAAATATACAGCGAGTCTATCTATGAACATTACAACCATATGAAAAACTGAATTTGAGAAAAATTGTGGCTTGTGAGGTTTCTGCAATTCACATCTGAGGGGTTAGGGAGTAAACAATGCTAAGTGACGTTTCATTGTTTTGAAGTTATAGGTAGACAAACATTTATACATGCATCAGTTTGTATAGTTACCAGGAAAGAAAAATCTTTATACCTCTGCCATCTGTTGAGATTTTGAAAACTAACTACTGCATTAGACGCAGATTGTAGGATACCATATTATACGCTACATATCTAATTTTTTAACCAAAATGTCAGTTACCATTTTTTACACTCGAGCCCCTCAATTCATATATTATAGAAGCAAACTTAACCTTGGGAACCAGATCAATAGAATGCACTTCTCCTTATACAAAAATTGAGTGATAGAGCTTGTATTGACTAAAGAGAGCGAAAGTAGGAGGTATTGCTCAGTATTTGGCTGTAGTTGTCTGTAACAATATTTATTTTCTCGTCTGTGGAGTTTGTGCAGGATACTGTGGCCTGAAGAGTCCCACAGCATTCGTTCTCACTCCACTCCGCTCCGCTCCCCAGGTACTCGGCGTGTTGTGTGTATTAGTACTGACTAGGAACCGTACCTGTTTTGTCATGAGACATTAAATATTGAAGGGAAGAGTTGTTGCCGTATACACTCTGAATACAAATACAGGAAGGTATTTCCACCTCAGCGCTTTGTCCACTGGGAAAAGCACCAGCAGTCGCATAGTGGAATGCGTAGACTAAACCTAAAAGGCATTCCGGAAGTAATGGCAGAAAAAAATTCCTGCTTTCACCCGCAACCTAAATCCAACAGACAGATCTACAGTTACACACTGTGAACAGGCATTCCACCAATAGAGCTAAGTCGAGTTTCAGATAATTAATTAATATATGACGTGGAACAAGATAGTGAATAAATGAATATGTCTAAGTACACTAACTGCTCGTGATTTAATGAATGAGCAGAAAATAAATTCGTGAATAAATAGAAGTATAGATGAAGAAATTACGAATGACTATATGACCAAGTAATGAATGAATGAATGAATGAGAATCAAAATCAGTAAATGTAGAAACGAGTGAATCAATGAGTAGTAAATTAGTGAATAAATTGAAAACTGAATGAATAATGATTGTATAGGGAGGGGAAACTCGACTAATTCCGCAGTATGGGTAATTCCGCAGTAGTGCATATATGATTTTACTGCGGCTTTACAATAGCGTGAACGTAAGTTTTGAGAGGCTGTCAACAGGAGGCATGTCCTCTGCAGTGCTATGGAAAAACATATCAAGGATATTGGTCGACACCTCTGTCGGCAATACAGTGAAACATCGAAAGTTGGCTGTTGTTCGTGTTTTGCTACACAGCTGTGAAGAAAGTGAGCATTGTTACATATAAATTGTTCCTTTTATATTAGTTTCATAATTATTTGCGACTGCGGAATTAGCCAAGTTCTATTGCGGATTTATCCGCACTGTTGCGGAATTACACGAGTTGTTCTTTTTCAATTGTAATGTATGTACAACCAAATATATTTGCATTTTAATACTTGTGTCTCTTTATCTAATTTGGTAATGCAAGGTTTCATCCATGTCTACATACCTTGATAATATTTTTCAATAAACATTTTGATAAAAATATGATAGATTTACTTCTTAATATTGCGGAATTAGCCGAGTCTTCCCTATATGAATCAATAAATTAGGCCTAATGATAAATTGAATGAACAAAAGAATGAACAAATGAGTAAGCAAAGGAATTTTTATTTTTATTTTATTAGGTTATTTTACGACGCTGTATCAACATCTAGGTTATTTAGCGTCTGAATGATATGAAGGTGATAACGCCGGTGAAATGAGTCCGGGGTCCAGCACCGAAAGTTACCCAGCATTTGCTCGTATTGGGTTGAGGGAAAACCCCGGAAAAATTCTCAACCAGGTAACTTGCCCCGACCGGGATTCGAACCCGGGCCACCTGGTTTCGCAGCCAGACGCGCTGACCGTTACTCCACAGGTGTGGACAGCAAAGGAATGAATGAACTAATAACGAAAGGGTGAACGAACGAAAAACGAGCCAGTGAATGAATTAGTCATAAATGAACGAATAACGAGTGGAATACTGAACGAATTGTGATTGATTGAATGAATAAATCAATAAATGTTCAAATAAGGAGTGAACTAATGGACGAATGAATAAAGAAACTACACTATCTACCAAAAAGTAATTGGGCACTCAGGATTTTACGTGTTAGATGCCATGTTTCTACTGCTACTATGCAGTGGTATGCAGACAATAATGTTCACCGGTTGGACTGGCCTGCACAGAGTCCTGATCTCAATCCCATTGAGCACTTTTGGGCCAAATTGGACCGGCGATTGAGGTCTCGGGAGATGCGGCCAACTTTCATTGTCCAACTGAGTGCCATGTTGCAAGAGGAATGGCGACGCATTACAGTGGATATTCTACACAAACTAGTGGAGAGCATGCCTGACAGGCTGGCTGCTGTTATAGCAACAAGAGGTGGTACCACGAGGTTCTAAAGGGGAAAAAACAGTGCCCAATTACTTTTTGGTAGATAATGTATGTTAATGAATGAATGAAATCCATTGAATTAACTAATAGTCTATATGAACTGAATGAATAAACAACGCGACAGAATGAATGAACATAGCAACCGAATTAATTAACATAGCGAATGAATGCTTAAATGAATGAGTGGAAGAGTAAATAAATTTACGAGTAAGGAGTGAATAAATACACAAAAATTACTGAATATGTGAATTAATGGGTTAAGCAACAATAAACTGAACAAAACAACACACAGGCGATTGAATCACGGGATAGAGAGATGAATGAATGAAATGATTAATCAATGAAAAAAAAAAAAGACTGCACAAACAACAAGTGACAGACAATGAACAGATGAGTGAACGAAAAATAGGTGATCGAGTAAATGAAAGAAGTAACGAGTGAATGGAAGAACGATTGCATTCATGCAAAATCAACGAAAATGTTGAAATTCATTACACTGAACAAATAATAGAATGCGGATTATTAATTAATTAATGAATTAGTGGATAGATGACAGAATGAATTATGAAGGCAATACAATTATACTGTATATGAGATATCTAAACTAAAAGATGCAAGTGATTTCCACATTTAGTGTCATATACAGTAATTAGACGATTCTTCTTTCATTCATGTATTTTGGAATTCTTAATAAACTCGAATAAATAAATTGAAAAATGACTTCATCTAGTGTTGTTTATGAATGTACAGCAGTGGCAAAAAAAAAAAAAAACCGGACCGACTCTTGTCGCTGATTTCAGAGCCTTGTTCAGTTCAGAGCCACGATAGACTGGTAACTAAGACTTTCGTTATTCGAATCCTGCCTGGGAAGGAAACTTGTTTTTGTTTCTTATTCAAATTTATTCCCAATACTTTTCCATTGCAGCGATATTTAACTACTTAATTTATTTATTATTCCCAAAACATGAATTTTACCAGCTTATTTTCTGATGGCTTTCGAAATGGGCTACGTCCGGGGACTTAGATTATTCCGTCGGTCCGGTACTGTACATACCCAGGAACAAAATTTTGGGCCACCTGAATTTTTTCAAGTTCCAGTTACAACATACTGCGCGTCCTCAGTAAAATTTAGGTGGCCCAAATTTTGTTTCTGGTTGTGTACAATAATAATTTTAAGGTAGAATTTTCAATAAACTGTTTCATGTAATAGCATGCCATCTGATTAACGTGTTGGAGGTTAAAATGTACATTTAAATACGTCTGCAAACAGAAATGTCCACTAGCAAAATGTCCACTTACATAAATGTCCATAAAATTAAATGTCCACTTGGTTTATCTACTTGTAAGTTATCCATATCAGCATTGGTCACACATCTCGCATCGCAGCTGCTTCTTTCCACACACCTCCAATATAATTTATTACATTTTTGCTCCTTGAATGAAAGTGATACGAAAAGCCGTTGTGTACCTACTAGAATGTTTTTCCTTTTCTGTGGACATATAATTTCAGCCGTTCTGTCACTCTTGATTTAAAATTTGGTACGTCGCTTAGCAATCTCAATAAAACATTTCACATTGCAGTCTTTCTCCTGGTTACTGCTTACGTAAAAAAAAAAAAAAAAAAAAAAAAACATTATGGATTTTTTCCAATTATGGATTTTATGGGTATTTCTGAATGCGGACTTTTTTATACAGGACATTTTGTTGTGGACATATTTGTATGTGGACATTTTGCTAATGGACATTTTTTTATGCTGGACATTTTGTTGTGAACACTTTTGTTTGTGGGTATTTTTTACTGGACTTTTTCCCTTGGACCAGACCTGCAGAACTGTAGCTCCTCAGAGTGACTGCTTTACTCTCCTTCTTACCCCACCCACCTTTTCTACCAGTGCGGTCATGACGTTCTAGTTACGCTCGGCTGCATGAACATTCATTCTCGCGGCGGCAGGTATACAATACGCTATCAAAAATTACAAATGAACAGATAATAAAATCCTTAGGAAAATACCTTTAGAAAGTAAGAGAAAAATGAATGAGGGAAATAAATAAATTAAAAGACGTGCAAAATAAATTTTAAAACGTATGTGTGCATTGCACAGGATAGGGACCGCTGGCGGGCTTATGTGAGAGCGGCAATGAACCTTCGGGTTCCTTAAAAGCCATTTGTAAGTAAGTATGTGTGCATATAATGTAAGAAGGTCTACCTATGTATATATCGTCCTATTACTAGTAAAGCCCGTTACATCCACTTTTTGTGTAAAATAAGTTAAGTACAGTCTCCGACTTGTCTTTCCGTGCTCTCTACTCTACTAAACTGAAATAAGTCTGAAATTTTGCATGCAGGCAACAAACCAATTACTTTATTTGAAGAATTTATTATGATTTTTCGTGCATTAATAAAGTTTTAATTCCTGTTTTTACAAAACTTGTATTACTGGTCTCAACTGGTTTTACTAGTAATAGGACAATAAATAAATTGTACGTTGATAAGTGAGTGATAGCTATATGACCGGATGTCAATGCTATCATTCAACATTGTAACGCACTCCAGCCAAATAAATAGATAAATAAATATAAATAAATAAATACATACATACATACACAATACGCGTACTGCAGTTTAAAGACAACTGGAACATGGCAAAATCTAAACTCATGAAGAAATATTACTTCCAAAGGAAATGGAATATGATTATTTTGTTGTTGAAGACGAAAGAATTGCTTGTTTACTGTGTCCCATCCAATTTATTTCTACTCGGCATTTCAATATTAAACCACATTTCAACAAAGCCCATATTAACTATTATGGAATGCACAAACTTTCGGGTAAGTTCGTTATTAGGAAATGTATATTGATTATTTATTTATATACTGTTAAATTAAGGACGTCACTCGTTGTGTTCATTTTGAATTGAAATTAATAGTGACTTTCAAGGGTCAGTACTTATATGCTATAAATTTATGTTCCCATATGTGACGATAGGAGGAAAGTTTTCGAAAATCTAAAGCAGGTTAACTGAAAAGAAATCTTAAAGAAACTACCGACAGGAAATCTAGCATAATTGTAAACCTTGAAACGAGATAACGCATTATAAAAACATTGAATTTATTATAATCCTTTTTGAAAATTACATGCCGCCACTGATGGACCTTTGACGGCCAGAGAATGTAAACAACTCTACGCGGAAGTCGATCATCTCCAATAGAAGTGGAGGCTGACGTCATATTTCCCCTACTTACGAGTTCTGCAAGCCTGCCCTGGATATTTTGCTCTGGACATTTTTGTTTGTGGACAATTTAACCTGGAAGCGATTAATGGAGAAGTACGATTATTCTTTACATTGAAAACACTCTCGGCTTCAATCATACATTTTTACAATTCAGTCGTATTATTTCTATTGTTTCCGTATATATAAAATAATGACACAGCACATAACTTACGTCACTACATAAATTATACGTGATGCGATACCCATAGCAACTATTAACGCAGCTTGAAGAACCTTTTTTGAAACCTATGTTTTGCCCGGTGGGATGCACGACAAGTTTCGTTTGTCTTGATGACATGTTCAGGGAGTCTACATAGATTTTGTGAATGTGAGAAGGATCGCAAGGGACGCGGTACTCCTGAGACACGTGCAGGAAGTTTAGCTCGGAAATGGGATGAAGAAATAGGTGAGTGAATATATTTCCGTGCCTCGTGATACACAAATCTTTAGACACATCCGGGATCAACGGTGCTTTTGTCTGGTGTGCAACACAATATCCGCATTTTTTTCTTATCCGCGAGCTGCTGATATTTCAACCTGCGAAACCATTCGCCTGTCTGAAAGTCTGAAGTAATAAATGAAGCACAACAGTTGGATATTTATGTTTCGAAAAAAATATCGGATTGAGACGTTTCAGAAGCTAGACAAACTGCACTTCAGGCAAAGAAGACTTTTTTCACCTTCCCTGCTATAAGAAAAGACATTTTGAAATATCTCAGGAAACAGTTTGGTTAGGTTTCGGAAGATTCTGATGCTTTCACGTTTTTCAAGATAATTCTACTTCTCGTGTCGGTGCTTGATACTTTTTTAGATAAAAATTCGGATAGATTCCAAAGGTCTATGATGTCTTCTATTCTTCCATTATAGATCGTGTTCTGAACTTCCTAACAATTGTAATATTATTTTTTTATATTGCATGGTATTGAATTGTCACTTGCTACTTCGTTACATTCCTTTAAAAATTAACACTGACGAAATATATTATTTTATAAATAATGAATTTTTATATGAGTTTTATTTGAGCTTCCTACTGACAAAATATATACTGTAGACTCCATGATGAATGCAATTGAAGGACTCCCTGCAAAAAGGTGGTAGCTCCACTTTTTGGTCAAATTAATAGTAGTAGTAGCAGCAGCAGTAGTAGTAGGAGTAGTAGTAGTAGTAGCAGTAGCAGCAGCAGCAGCAGCAATAGTAGCAGCAGTAGTAGTAGTAGTAGCAGCAGCAGCAGTAGTAGTAGTAGTAGTAGTAGTAGTAACAGTAGTAGTAGTAGTAGTAGCAGCAGCAGCAGTAGTAGTAGTAGTAGTAGTAGTAGCAGCAGCAGCAGCAGTAGTAGCAGCAGCAGTAGTAGCAGTAGTAGTAGTAGTAACAGTAGCAGTAGTAGTAGTTGTAGTAGTAGTAGTAGCAGCAGCAGTAGTAGTAGCAGTAGTAGTAGCAGCAGCAGTAGTAGCAGTAGTAGTAGTAGTAGTAGTAGCAGCAGCAGCAGTAGTAGTAGCAGTAGTAGTAGCAGCAGCAGTAGTAGTAGTAGTAGTAGTAGTAGTAGTAGTAGTAACAGTAGCAGTAGTAGTAGTTGTAGTAGTAGTAGTAGCAGCAGCAGTAGTAGTAGTAGCAGCAGCAGTAGTAGCAGTAGTAGTAGTAGTAGCAGTAGTAGTAGTTGTAGTAGTAGTAGCAGCAGCAGCAGCAGCAGTAGTAGTAGCAGCAGCAGCAGTAGTAGTAGTAGTAGTAGTAGTAGTAACAGTAGCAGTAGTAGTAGTTGTAGTAGTAGTAGTAGCAGCAGCAGTAGTAGTAGTAGTAGCAGTAGTAGTAGTAGTAGCAGCAGCAGTAGTAGTAGCAGTAGTAGTAGCAGCAGCAGTAGTAGTAGTAGTAGTAGTAGTAGCAGCAGCAGCAGTAGTAGTAGTAGCAGCAGCAGTAGTAGTAGCAGCAGCAGTAGTAGTAGTAGTAGTAGTAGTAGTAGTAGCAGCAGCAGTAGTAGTAGCAGCAGTAGTAGTAGCAGTAGTAGTAGCAGCAGCAGCAGTAGTAGTAGTAGCAGCAGCAGCAGCAGTAGTAGTAGTAGCAGAAGCAGCAGCAGTAGTAGTAGTAGTAGCAGTAGCAGCAGTAGTAGTAGCAGCAGTAGTAGCAGTAGCAGTAGTAGTAGCAGTAGTAGTAGTAGTAGTGGTAGTAGTAGCAGTAGCAGCAGTAGTAGTAGTAGTGGTAGTAGTAGCAGTAGCAGCAGTAGTAATAGTAGTAGTGGTAGTAGTAGTAGTAGCAGCAGCAGCAGTTAAAAAAGGACGCGTCGCTACTATGGCTGTTTGCGCCGTTATCTAAAATTCTTAATAAAACAAAGACATAAATAATATAACAATCGGAGTGCTAAAGAATCTGAAAAGCGTTGTATCTGTTGGTCAAATTAATGTTTTGCTTGTTTCATACGTTAAAAAATATATAGATGAGATTTCTGCACATTTAAAGAACAAAAATAAATTTCTTTCAATAGTTTACTGCTGACTTAAAATGATCGAGCATATTGGGGATTAAATCATTGGCCTTCCCGAAAGACGCTATGAAATGTTTCATATAAAACAATTTTTATCTCAAAAAGGAAGCAAAAACGAGAAAAAATGTATTAAACTTTTTCGTTTGAAATATCTTAAAGAATAACCTCCTGAAATTATTGACATTATTTACGGTTCACCCTGTATGTATATGTATATATATGTAATATCTGCTATGTCTGTCTTGCGTTGTACTTTATGATATGACACAGTAAGTGTGTGTTCATTGCAAAACGTAGCTAATTATATGTAATAGTTCTATTCTCCTATACAATGAACATCATAAAATTTTGAATTTCACAAGTTTCAGAACAGTATAACCTGTAACAAATTGAGTCATTTTTTATCAATACAGCAATTCGCAATCTGTGTCTTGTGCCTTTCCTTACACTGCACTTAAAATGATGTCCAGTACTGGGATATGTGGTTGTTGTAACATTATTAAATGGTGCGTCGTATTATATCTCGTCCGAAATTATGAAGTTTCTTGAATTTCGTAACTATTTGTAATGCAGTCTGAGTTTTCTTTTTAGGAGTGTTATACTCGGTTATGTAAAAATGGGTAGCTCCATTATTTGTTTATATTTTACCCCCCAAATTACTGATTATAATAAATGATTGAGTGATAAAATCGAATTCCTATGTACCTAGAACATACTCTGAAAAAAGAAAAGAATCTTAGTTAAAATTAAAATGTTTTAGAATGCTTTTGTTTTTTCCACAACTTTGTAAAAGTGGAGCCACCTCGTTTTTGCTGAGAGCCCTTCAACTGGACGGAGTTACGCAATAATAGACCAATCGACAATTTGAAAAAAAAAAAAAAAAAAAGAAAAAAGAAAAAAAAAACAAGAGATATTTGCACAAATCTGTTGATGGCAGGCTAATTTAATTCGGAAAAAATGAAGAATGCGATATCTGAAATTTGCTTCTATTTATAACCAAAAATTCGTTTATTGCATAAAATTCATTTATTTATTTTCCTTTGAAATATTAATTCAACAGATGATCTCTCATCAAAAATCGATTATCTTTGTGTAGTATTATTTGTGCTATTTTTGTAATAGTATGAATGTTATAATACTTCTTGCATAAAATTTTTTATAAAAAAATTTATTTCAATGGCCAATATCTCGAAACAGGTTTTTGGCGCTTGGATCACTGTTGCTAATCACCGTCCAAATATTGAAGTCGCCTAAAGCTCTGCCATTCCGGAGTTGCGCTTCGTGCGTGTTCGATTCCCGCTTGAGCTGATTACCTGGTTGGGTTTTCTCCGAGGTTTTCCCCAACCGTAAAGCGAATATCAGGTAATCTATGGAGAATCTTCGGCTTCATTTCGCCGAATACCATATCACTATCACCAATCCTATCGACGCTAAGTGAGCTAGTAGTTGATACAGCGTCCTTAAATAACAAAACAAAAAAATATATATACATAATTGAAGACTGGACATAAAAAAGGCTGTAAGTGCCAATATCTTTGAAAAATAGTTACAAAAAAGAGTATATGTCCCTGGCTCAATCCACTAAGAAAAATGAGGAGTCGCATTGTAATTTTATTAATTTTATTTAGGCCTTAGCTTCTCTCATAGAAGCGAAAAATGTTTGAGTTTACTTTGCTAGTCGCACAAGAAAGCTCTGTTTTCTACAGTTTCTTTCTTTGGCATTTACAGCCATTTTTATGTCCAATCTTCAATCATGCAACTGCCCAGATCTTTCTACTGTAATTCTGTATTAAATTGTTACTGCGTTTCTTTCTTAATTCTTTTAATAATTTTCTTTTTATCTCTTTTTATTTCTTTCGTTCTATGACTCATACTGTTCATGAAGAAATTTGAGATACTTTCGGAAATAAATATTTAATAAAATAGAATATTCCATGGAGCTCCATATTTAATTGAGACTCTCTGACGATTTTTAAATGTGAATTATTAAAGATATTAATTCCACAAGGTTCCTCTTCTTTTCCAAAATCTCTATCCTTCTTACGGGCGACAGACTTATTTATTTTATAAACCATTATCATCATCATAATCATCTTCGCTGACGCAAGAACTCATTGCTAAATCCTGGCCTCCTCAAGAAATTTCCTCCACCTGTCGCGATACATTGCCACCCTCCTCCAATTTATTTGTCCAAACGTTCTAGCATCCCCATCCACCTCATTCATCCAGCGCAGTCCTGGTGTTCCTTCCTTCCTTCCTTCCTTCTTCCATCGGGTTGTGTTATTGATATCTTTTTGTAAATTTCAGCTTCGTTCTTTGTCATTAGATGCCCCAACTTACTTATTTACTAATATCTATAGTATATCCTTAAATAGGACGTACAGTTCTTGGTTATATCATTTTTTTCAAATGCCATCATCACATAATTGGACCGTACATTAATTCTAAATATTTTCCTCTCAAAACTTTCGAGAATATTCTCACTTTTCCAAACCAATACTAGATAATAACATAATATTGACCTCCACGGACGTTAGCGTGACGCAGGGTCATCCCTAAGAACAAGGGACACGTACCCAGACTTGTGGTATGAAGATAAATTTCTCATTAATCACTCCGGAAATCTAACTCGGACCGCCTGGTCAAGAAGCGCGTACGGAAGCTTTGATCATCACGGCGGACGCGCTACGTTCTAATGCACACAACACAGATTGGAAGTGTTGGAGTTTGATATTCAGCAAGTCTTATCTTACCTGTACCACACAAAGTGCACAACTAGTAGCGAAGTTTTCAAGGAAAGCAGGAGTTTAGCTCACTAAATTACAGAATTCAACTTCAGCATGAACTTCCATACGGACTTGCTCGTGTTTGTCTTGATTTTCTGTCCAGGAAATTTAATTAGTGCAATTAGCAAGACGCGTGCAAAGGATTTCGCGTTAATTCTGTGCAACGCACACAGCGATGTCTTCATTTCGAATGCGCCAGTCGGAAAGTGATCTACTGATTGGAAATCATTTGAATGCCAGTATCAGGTAATACTACTGATATTCAGTTATCCAGGAATTGATTAACGACTTACAAAAAGGTGGTAGAATTTTTCCGGCACCTCAAGGACAAACTACACATATTCACCACTAAGTTACTGAGATTTTATTGTTATTAAAATTTTTGTTAGAGTTCCTTTATTCGATAGATTCTTCAGCAAGTGCTAGTTTAAAAACTGTGTAAGAATGTAACTATACGTCATTATTATTATTATTATTATTATTATTATTATTATTATTGTTATTATTATCATGTTGAATGATATTCTATGGGTCAAATATATAACAAAGAAAAATAAATTGCAAATATATAATTCAATAGTCAAAAGTACTGTTACATAATGTGCTCAAACATGGAGATTTGATAAAAAGTTAGCATCAAAACTCGAGACAATGGACGTAGATTTTTTAAGAAGATCAGCGAGACATTCGGAATTAGAAATATAGTTATACGAGATGAAATGAACATTCAACATTGTTTTGGATTATGTGAGATATAAGCAGTTGATCTGGTATGGGCATGTGAGAAGAATGCCAGAAGAAAGGTTACCTAAAATGGTGCTGGAATGGTGTCCTCCTGGAAGAAGGAAAGGCATGGTTACAAGAGATCTGAACAGGGATGAGAGACTGCAGTCTGAACGACATGGATTGGATGGATAGATAAGAGTGGAGAACAAGGATAAGACTTTAAGACTTTAGGCACAGAAAAATGTGCAAACATTAGAAATCTGTCTATAAATAAATAAAATTATTATCAAAGAAAGAGAACGTAAGACTTAAAAATAGAATAATATTTTACATTTCACTCTTCTGAAGTGCCTGAGCCATACATAAATGACGAAATTCTTTGAAGGTCTCATTTTTCATTCTTCCTTCATCTCGAAAAAGAATTACTTCCTTCTGACGTTAAATTCGTCTTAAGATAGTTAATAGTGGGAGTCATAAGTCAAAACTGGATAAAGAATAGTGAAATTTTCATTTTTGTCAGGTATTTGATACTTGATCAATGCAGGAGATGGAAGGCAATTTTTCACACTTGTGTCTCCTCGACATTCATGACGTGAATTTATAATGTGCATTACATACTATATATATACGCGAACTAATACACTCGGGAAGCATTTCTTTCTCTTCTCCTTCGCGAGAAAATGCAACAGGTTGCAACATTGTATGGGATAATATTTTAGTCCAGAAAATATTCTTCTGCATCCTCCTATCAAGATTGGAAGTATTGCACTGTGTCCAGTCAGAGTTGAACCTTGAACGAAAGTTGTAGGTAGAGAACTGATTGATTATGATGAGAGTTGAAGTTTTCTTCTTGAATAGCAGTTTTAAAGCTTTATTGTAACTTTTGCGATAATAATAATAAAGGTATCTGTAACATAGCACTAGAATGCTAGTAGGCTATTGCATCCAAATGGCTTGGGTAAGTGATGAAATTTGTAATGGATTTAAAAAAACCATAGAAAACCCCTCCCCAATATTTAACCACAGTCTATTTTTAACTATTGCAAATGACAGATAAATTGAGGCGGAGATAAAAATCGTTGAGGGAATTAAATAAACATTTTTCAAATTCAAATTTATTTACATTGTGTAAATAAAAAATTACGTTTTGTAAATCTATACAAAAATACACATAACGGGTTTAGGAATTTTCGTCACTGGAACTGTTGTTATTGTACTATTTTGTCACCGATAAAATTTTCGTCCCCGGACTTTTGGTCACCGATTAAATTTTCGTCACCGGACTTTTGGTCGCCGATTAAATTTTCGTCACCGGAATTTTGGTCACCGATTAAATTTTCGTCCCCGGACTTTTGGTCACCGATTAAATGTTCGTCACCGGACTTTTGGTCGCCGATTAAATTTTCGTCACCGGACTTTTGGTCACCGATTACATTTTCGTCCCCGGACTTTTGGTCACCGATTAAATTTTCGTCACCGGACTTTTGGTCGCCGATTAAATTTTCGTCACCGGACTTTTGGTCGCCGATTAAATTTTCGTCACCGGAATTTTGGTCACCGATTAAATTTTCGTCCCCGGACTTTTGGTCACCGATTAAATGTTCGTCACCGGACTTTTGGTCGCCGATTAAATTTTCGTCACCGGACTTTTGGTCACCGATTAAATTTTCGTCCCCGGACTTTTGGTCACCGATTAAATTTTCGTCACCGGACTTTTGGTCGCCGATTAAATTTTCGTCACCGGACTTTTGGTCGCCGATTAAATTTTCGTCACCGGAATTTTGGTCACCGATTAAATTTTCGTCCCCGGACTTTTGGTCACCGATTAAATGTTCGTCACCGGACTTTTGGTCGCCGATTAAATTTTCGTCACCGGACTTTTGGTCACCGATTAAATTTTCGTCACCGGACTTTTGGTCACGATTATATTTTCGCTACCGGACTTGTAGTCACCGATTACATTTTCGCCACCAGTCACAATAATAGACCTATAAGTACACATATGTATGTATATTTCTTAATTATTTTGCATAATAATTGTTAGTTTGTTTTCAAATTTACGCAGTTAAATTTTTGGTTTATACTTCAATGTATTTATTTATCATTTATTGTAATGATTAGGCTCCGTATTCCAGCTACCTATAAACTGGAATGAAGTTGCCTGATTCGAAGTATATGTGACGTCACAGCGCAGGTACAGGTATGTTCGTATACAAAATAGTTACGCATCCTCTGCCCTCTTCCTCTAGAAAGTCAAAACCGGAGTCATAGTGAGTAGTCTTATCGATCACTGCTCTTACTAGTCGTATTATTTAAATAACTACATCTTTGTGGCTGATTGAAGGTTCATTCATTACAGAGGTAAAATGCTTTAGGTAAGACGCTCAAGCGTGTAATATTGCAGGACAAAGTAGAGGATATTTGAACTAATATTTCCATTGTCAATATGGATAACATTGCTTATAAATTGTGTAAAATAAATGTAAAAGTGACAAGAACAGTGCACTCAAAGACACTGCAATACCAAAAAGCACAGAAAGTGTGTTGAACGTAATTCAAAAGAACCAGTACCATCAAAATCTGAAAATTATGAAGATATTAACTCGGCGTTAGAATGGATTTGTGTAGCCTACCATGATGTTCAGTGCCAACATCCCAATTAATAAATTAAATAATCTGTATTTTAGGGAATTTCTAGAAAAGTGTATTAAAATTAGTAGATTTTCAGTGATTAGCGACATATGCAATAGCCTAATGAAACAAAAGAATATCAGACAATAGAAATATCTTGTGCTACAACATGCACCAGTAACGTCATGTGCTATTTAAATAATTTCTTGCAATATAAAATCATTCCAAGTGACATCCGCATATGTTCAAGTTCCGTAACTTACGAATGCACGTTATTATTCACTGCAAAGATCACGACGAAAATGAACATCACGGCTCAAGCATGTGTTTACTAGTACAGCTTCAGAATGTCGGGAGTTTACGATCCACGAACACGCAGCGACGACCTGTTTGTTTATATCTTTATCCGTTGCATTACCTGTGTTCGGCGTACTATATACCCAATGTGTCTTCAACTTCAGTCTTTAGGTAGCTGGAATACGAAGCCTAGTAATGATGGAGCAGCCCCATGAGAAATTTCGTTTCACAGGAAGCATTAGGGGTCATGAGGAACTACTAAAGGAAGGTTATTTATATACTGGGTGTTCATTTTAAAGTGTGTCATGACGTCACTGTTGTGAGTCAGCGATTTGAAGCGAGTTTCAGCTTTTATGTCAGAGAAGTTGCCTATTAATCAAGGCGTTCAATCTGAACTTGAGAACGTGTACAGTATAATTTGAACGTCGTAGCAACAGATGGCGTTCTATACGGTCTGTGTGCTACCATAACCTCTTTCGAACTGTGTTTTGCGCGGCCAAGTCGTACGCAGGGTATTTGTTATCATCGGTTGCGTACGGCAACATTCCACAATACAAATCAAATGCTCCGTGTCCATGTTGACCGTCGAAGTTAATGTCAACAAATACGGAAGTAATCGTCTTAACTCTCTCCCCATATCCCGATGGTAAGAAAAAAACTCATCTCAGTAAGTGTTTCCAAACAGTTCACATTCCTGCCACTACAGGTGTTACCGTAAGTATCGATACGTACTCTTCAGAATGAACGCCGTACTTGCTATGCAACTTCTCTGACACGTACGTAATACACCTCTGTGGAAGTGTAGGAAGATTGAATTGTCTAGGCTCATCGGCTAGCCACATGACGTCATACAGCGAGCCATGACACACTTTGAACTGAACACCCTGTATATATATATACAGGGTGCGTCAGAAAGAACGGATGGATTTCACATGGCAAGAAAATTGTAAAGATTCATCAAATCAAAAATTTATTGTTATCAACATATTCACCAATACATGCAGTTTATTTATGTAAAACAACATTATCCATATGATGTCCTTGGCTTTCAATACAGGCATCGAGGCGTTTTCTGATGTTCGCCATCACTTTCACAGTCATAGCTGGTGCAATTGCCACGATTTCTTCACGAATCGCTGTCTTCAGTTCGTCCAGTGTATGTGATCGATGTTTACAACTTACGCCTTCAAATGGTCCCAAAGAAAGAAGTCGCAGGGCGCGAGATCTTACCGTAGCCTCGGACAATCTCAGTGCAATAGAATTTCGTCCAGGTGATTTCTTCTTTAATGTTGAACCTGTGATACGAAATGAAGCCACCCACCGCAAAATTGTATTCCGAGTTGGAATCCTAGCGTGACATCCGATGTCGAAATGAGTCCTGAGTGGCGATCACAGACTCTTCATTTTTCAAAAATGTCTCTACGATGAAAGCACGTTGTACACCAGACCAACACCATATTCTCAACTGAAACTGCACTCTATGGCTGACCCA
Organism: Periplaneta americana; assembly: GCF_040183065.1. Taxonomy (NCBI): domain Eukaryota; kingdom Metazoa; phylum Arthropoda; class Insecta; order Blattodea; family Blattidae; genus Periplaneta; species Periplaneta americana. The sequence continues at coordinate 157,688,955 of NC_091127.1, read as the reverse complement.
ACAGTCGTGGTCCCCCTCACTATATCTCTCTCCTCGTTGCGTATCGATAGTTTGAAATCCATCCGTTCTTTCTGACACACCCCTTATATATATATCAAACATAAAGTCCGCGAATCCGGTGTCGTTTGCAGATGTGACCAACGTGGAAGATGCAACTCTGCCGTAAACATATCGCATGACAGAACATCAATTGTCAACGGCCCATCTGAATACTGGAGTCATGCGCTACAGTGGGGAAGGATCCACGCCACAGAACGCGTGGAGTTGAGGAAGGAAAGCACGAAGGCATTAGAAATTAGATGCGTCATGCTAGAGGTATTTCCAGTGAAAAATGTGTATCTACCAATGGAAGGAACTCTAAAGAAAACTCTGCGTAAGATAGATCGGTATAAGAGAACTATGTGGTTATTTCTTCAACCGACAGGCACCTGAGAATGCTGCGAAGATCAACATTCTGGGCAATGGACTGCACATTTAAGACCGCTGTCACAGCTTTCCTTGAAATACTTACGATCCATGTCCAAGACCGCGGACAGTGGCTGTTAGTAGTGAAAAGAAAACCTAGGCAAGCATATGAAGCACTTTTTACATCACTTAAAGAAGAAGTACACCAAGATGTCTTACCGGACATAATTCTAGCTGGAAATTTTGAAACATAAATTATAAAATACTGTATACACCCTACAAAATTAAAATTTTATTTTATGTACGATTATTCATCTTTCATTTCTATCAAACAGGTAACCAAGGGAGCGGTAGCAAAAAGAACAGTTTCCCTGCAAAATGTACTAATAACTTGGAAAATATAGTTTCAGTTTCATTTTGGAGATGCCGATAAGCTCACTGTATTATAATATCAATTTTTGTTTACCACCTGTGCTTATCTTAATATTTGGATTTATATGAACGTTTTCGACACTCGGTGTGTGTGTCATTTTCAGATATGGGGCCTATGTCATTGTGTGTTGTGAAGCCCTAGCTTCTTAATTATGTTGTGGGTTGTTCACTTGTGTATGGCCTTCCATGATTTCTTAGTTTACTATAAGCAGTATGTGGTTGGTTATTGTGATTCTGTTAAGTTCTATCTTTTGAAAAACCCGTATAGGACAATAAAATTATGTTAAAAACATTATAACATATAATTATAAACAAATAAAAAGCAAATAAATATATACACTATAAAAACACTGTAAAACACTGTATACACTATATTACTTTTTCACATATATGGTTGGCTGTGTTGGCCTGTTATATCGTTAAAATTGGGTTACTTAACTGTTCTTGATAAGAACTGTCTTTTTGACGCACTTTCACTGGTATTCCATATTGTATGTTGGGGTTTTCTGATGTTCAAGTTGACTGCTGTGGATCGTGGATGCTGTTGTTGAATACTTAGACGTATATAATACAAGCTATTTTCTGTTGGGTCCGCAGTCTAGTATGGCCATGCGTGTTATTTTAGATGATGTTGGAATGTTCCTATGTGGTGCATGGCTGGGACTAGTCATCTAAAATAACACGCATGGCCATACTAGACTGCGGACCCAACAGAAAATAGCTTGTATTATATACGTCTAAGTATTCAACAACAGCATCCACGATCCACAGCAGTCAACTTGAACAACATCAAAAAACCCCAACATACAATATGGAATACCAGTGAAAGTGCGTCAAAAAGACAGTTCTTATCAAGAACAGTTAAGTAACCCAATTTTAACGATACAACAGGCCAACACCGTCAACCATATATGTGAAAAAGTAATATAGTGTATACAGAGTTTTACAGTGTTTTTATAGTGTATATATTTACTTGTTTATAATTATATGTTATAATGTTTTTAACATAATTTTATTGTCCTATACGGGTTTTTCAAAAGATAGAACTTAACAGAATCACAATAACCAAACCACATACTGCTTATAGTAAACTAAGAAATCATGGAAGGCCGCACACAAGTGAACAAACCACAACATAATTAAGAAGCTAGGGCTTCACAACACACAATGACATAGGCCCCATATCTGAAGATGACACACACCGAGTGTCGAAAACGTTCATATAAATCCAAATATTAAGATAAGCACAGGTGGTAAACAAAAATTGATATTATAATATTGGAAAATATAGTTTTCGGGGAACAACTGCATGATACCCACGGCAGAGCAATGTCGATAGTCGATGTTACTCGCTGGCCACTAGTCACCAGGCCGTACCGAGCCGTGCCAAACAAAACACAATCGAAATGGTGGTAGTAAAATTCGCGACTGTATTCTTAAATAATTCACTGCATTAGTCAAGTGCAAGACTTCTGGCTTCTGTTGCATTCAAAAAATTATAAAATACGATAATTTGGTCCAGGGAGCATCCGTTTTTGATGCAAAGATAATTTGTTTGGCTCTTTTCTTAAATAAAATTACGAAATGGCGTTCCTGTGCTTAACATTTAATAAAAAAAGAAATATAGCAAAACTGTTTTGTCTCGAGACTCTCATCTAAGTCACGTAATAGGTCACGTAATCTACTTCAATATATTTGCGCAAATATATCTTGTAGCTAACAGTGGTGCTGTCTCTCAGTAATGTTAGAACGAAGGAGGTAGAGAGAGAAAAGAAACAAATTTCTCCCTTCAACGACGCCACACACCAACGTCGTGTTCTTATGTTGGCAAGATTGTGTATTTACTTAAATTTGGTGCTAAACGTAACGGCACGGTTCAAAGATACCGTGGGAATTCTCCAGTTTAGCGGTTTTCGGAAAATAGAGTTCGAAGTTAAATGCGTCTTATTGTCCACTATTGCACGACGATTGGAATAAGGACATTTTATTGAAAAGAAGTATTCTCGGGATATACAAGGTGGAAGTGAAATAGTCTTGCAGATTTTCAGAACGAATAACTCATGTTGTATGTAACAAAAAACTATAATATCATATTGGTGGAAATTTCATAGTTTTTTTTTTCAGAAAAAATGTCCCCCCCCCCAAATGTTTAACAATTTCTTATTCGGTAACTATTTCGAGTAGGATCGTGATTTTTATCCATATCAATGGGAAATCTAATAAACAATAATTTATGCCTCTGACATATTTAAATAGCGTGGAAGGTTTTCGTGTAAATTTAATTTTAAAACCCCTAAATTCAAACCATTCCACAAAGAGAACGCGTGGCAACGTCTTGGCAGCTTACATAGAAAACTCACCGAGTTCGTTGACCTCTTACATCTGCATATGAGTGGAGTATTTTAGCGGCGATGTTGCCGGACTGCTGAAACTTCAAACTTAATTTTATAATTAACCGTGGGGAGGAATGGCAAAATCGACTCTCCGTCCTTTAAATCTGCTCCAGAAAAGAATTATCAAAATTTGTCTGTATAAACCTTTTGATTACGCAACAAAATTAATTTTTCAGGAATTTGGCGTATCAAATCTAGAACAAATTTATAAACAAACATTGCTGATTTACCTCCATAAATACCACAATAAATTTAAATTTGATCCTCATGAATACCAGACGAGACAAAACTACAGTTTCTTTCTAAATACTCCCAAATGCCACACAACTGCTGGATTAAAACACAGCAGAAATTTTGGACCCAAAATGTATAATACATTAATTAGAGCTTACCCTGAGCTAAGTACACTTAACACACATAGATTTAAGAAACAAATCAGATTAATTATTTAATTGTTTAAGCTAATTGAGTTAAAAATTGATACTCTAATATTCGTGTACTTTTGTATTTTCTATTTGTATATAGACCCTATTATTACATTCTGTATTATTTTACCATTTATTAATGTTATTGTGCTCAATGAACTCTCGTAATTTTGTGATATATTTTGTATAACTGATCTGAACTGCGCCCGAGCACGAGCTTCTGCTCTTTCGGGCTGCAATGCCTAATGTAGCTCAAGTGTATAGTATTAAATAAATATTATTATTATTATTATTATTATTATTATTATTATTATTATTATTATTATTATTATTATTAAAAAAATAAAAAAACGTAATACAGGTTTTCTATTCATTTATGTGTATCCTATAATCTCTTTCAATCTACAAGGTTATTTCACTTCCAGCTTGTATAATTAAAGTAGCTATAATTAAGTTGTTCAGAAAAGAGAGTTCTTTAATGTAATAAAATAAAAAAAAATATAATTTTTATCCTTTTAATGACCTTCTCACCTTAAAATTTCATTACACTGCATAGGGTTTAAACTCATGTACTTCGCATTCGATGGCAAGCATTGCAACCAAAAGATTACCGAGGGCAACATGATAGCCTCCAGAGTCCTGAGACATTTGTTGTTTAATTTTTGATGTTCAATTTAATTCTACATTTAAATGAAAAGTCACTGGCATGAGGAAAAATGTTAAAAAAATTCTGCAGGTTATAGTAACGGCACAAATGTAGGTATATTATAATACATTTCGGGTCTCTATACATACATATATACAGGGACATCACTTTATTTTTACCAACATTTTTAACATTAACCTGGCTATACTCGGAAACACTGTTGCCCCCTTCCATTACAGGAGTTTGATGTTGCTAGTGCAATATGTAAACAAATTATTTTACTAGCTATAGGAGGAGAGAAAAGTAGTGTATCCATTTATGTTACAGGGAAATACGACATTACGATTTTCAGTTTGATCATCACTTTTATGGAATTTATCAAAGTACAGTAGAGTAGTTACATTTTTTTTTTCAAAAACTCAACTTTTCAGGCGGCTATGTCCGTTATGTAATGTCTACTTTATTTAGCATATTAATTGTTGGTGTTAACATACAATATAGGGAGTGCATTTAAATTGAGGGGGTCATAAGCAAAGGGCTGTAAGTACACTTAAGTTACTTTTGAGAAAATGGGGTTTAAATATTTAAGCTTTCGTAAAATCGGTGAAATTTTTATTTAAATTTTAATTTGTGATGAGATTAAAATATCTCTTTGCCACTAAAATTTTAGATACTTTAGCTTACACTGGATGCACTTAACTCATGTTATTACAAATGTCACTAGCATTCCTTTGCTTCTAGCCACCTCAATTCAAAATAAGCTGATCTGAATTTTTAAACATGTTGCTGAAAATGGTTGCCGTTCATTACAATGCAGGCTTCAATTCTTTACGCATATTATTAAAAACATTTTGAAGCATATTCTCTGAAATTGAATTTATCGTTTCTTGAATATAATTTTTTAGTACGATATTATTAATATAGGTTCTTTCTTCTATAGAAAACGCAACCATATTTCTGAAACACACTATACACTGCAGTGTTTACTTCACTGCTTGAAGACTTTGAATGCAACAGCGGCCGTAAGTTTGTGTGTCTGACGGGAGCAAGGAGATTAGTGAAGGGGTCGGAGTGAAGTACATTCAGAAATGCAGGTACAATAAAAATGCAAGTAAAAATAAAATGATGTCCCTGTATAATAATCATGTATGAAGTATGGGATAGTATATTATGCCCTCAGGACTCAGGAGGTTAGTGCCCTCTTTCTTGCGTTTCAGATCCAGTGATATAGTCAGGCGTGCAGTTTAATCGTACTGACAACTGCAGCCCAACTCCATTCTCCTGTTGAAGTGGCAGAGCATTCACTCTCACTGATTGCTGCCTTTTAGTTTTTTTCATTTTCGGAAGAAGCCTCTTCACCCAGATGTGTAGATACTGCTCCCTAGGTAAAACAGTTCTTTCTTATGGCTTACATTTTTGATCTCGCGATTAGGAGGAACAGTGGTCCATACAAGTAGAGTTGCCTGGAAGTCTGATTACTTGTGGGAGACGTCTCGGCATCCCAGATGCGCCGTTAGGACACAGAATAACCCACTGCTCTTCTTTCTTCAACATGGTTCGCTTAACACTGATACTGTTCGTTCTTTTCGAAGTCATTTCAAGATGTTCTACTGTGATATAATCATTTCCTCTGAAATAGAGTTATCACGCACAGAGTCGATCTAGGTGGCACAGTTGGTAGAGTCCTGGTCTTCTGTGCCCGAGGTTGCGGGTTCGATCTCGGCCAGAGGTCTGCATCGGTCGTTTTCGCTCGAGCGCCAAGTAGTTCATAGCATAATCCGATAGGTAGCGCACATGCGTGATGGGTAAAATTGTCACGAGCGATAAATACTCGAACGGTATAAGCCGAGCGATAAATCCTCGAACGTTATACGCCGAGCGTTAGACATTCGTTCTTTTTACAGTGATGAACTGTGTAGTAACATCATAGATGTTTATCATTTCAAAACTTTGCAGTGTTTAACCAACCTCTCCATAGTACAACTACAAAACTTGCTTTAAAATGTAATATAAATGTTGTAGGTAATTTCCCCCCCCCCCCACAGGCTTCTGCCACATCTGATAGATGTTATTGGATGTAAATGTAATCATTATAAACGGAGAACACAATCACGATAATGCAAGAACTCTATCAAGTTTTCTAGTAATAATAATAATAATAATAATAATAATAATAATAATAATAATAATATCTAATAATTAGTGTATCAATCTTTGCGTCTGTAACAGTTGTGGAGCATGATTATTCGTTTTATTATATTTTCTGTGACGTTATCTCTGTACTAATATTGTTATTAATCTACTGCTATATCAATAATATTTTGTAAAATGTTTCTACATTGTCGCAGTATATAGGCGGAACACTATGTATGGACCTATCATATTATATATGTGGTAAATAAAATATTGAATAATTATTAATTAGCAATAATAACTGTATATCGAAGTTTTTCATACTATTTTATTTATAACTTCATGTTCCTGTTTTGGTACGTTCCATTAAACGTTTGTCATAAACGCAGAAAATAAAGCCTTATTTTTACCGTGTGAGCAAAACATATGTGTATCTTATCTGTCGCCTTCCATACAAGATAAGACATGTCGGTGAGATGACCTTGTACTGTGCTTCTATTTATTACGAGCGTATCACGACCGATCGTATCTCACTCGAGGGTGCGACACTCGACCGAGTTCAAGCGAGCGATTTAACTCCAATGCAGCACTCTGATCCCTGCCCAGGTCGATGGCATTTAAGTGTGCTTAAATGCGACAGGCTCATGTTAGTAAATTTGCTGCATGTAAAAGAACTCCTGCGGGACAAAATTCCGGCACACCGGCGACGCTGATATAAACTCAGCAGTTGCGAGCGTCGTTAAGTAAAACAATTTGTTATTTGTCACGCACAGACAATACTGAACAAGTAGAAGAATGATTTTTTTATCTTATTGCCCTAAAAATTCACTTACTTCGACTGTGTTTGAACCAAGGAAAGTTGGATTTCGATGCAGTGGTAACCACCAATGATGATCGTCTGATGTAACTTCCAGTTGAGGAAATCTGTGTTTAGATTAGGGACTGATAGAATTTGTGACATAGAGTGAAACCTACTATAAGACTTTTTATGTAAAAAATGGCCGTTAACATAGGTGGCCTCTAAATTATGGCAAAAGATTTTCAATGTGGAAACAAGCTTAGAAAACAGTGGAATGAAAAAGCAATGCAAGAAGCCATAAAACAAGTCCGAGAAAAGACGTGAGAGACGATTTATCTGGATTTAGTGTCACGGTTGGGAAAACACTTTCTAATGAAGATGCTGAATGATTGTTCTGTGCTTTTCTTAGTAGAGACCATTTTGACATTGAAATTTTGTTAATCTTGTAACTTGTTAATAGTATTCTATATTTGTACCTCCGTTATTAAGAAGGAAATATGTTACATTTTGAGGAATTATTATTTTTTCAAACATTTTATAACATCTTACGAACTTCTAAGCCCAGCGAAACAGTCACAGGAATATTCAACAATAAATAGGACAATATTTTATGTTCAGTATTCAAAACATGTAGGTTCCATAACGGAAAAACAAAATGGTATTTCGGAATATGTATTACAAGTTTTTCTCGTGTTAAATTCTATCGTACCTGGTTAACATGTTTCTGCCTGTTATGGGCCTTCTTCAGACTGGTTGTTGCTGGTCTTGGCGCCTGTTGTTTTGTTTCCTGTGGGGGTGTGTTTGTGTAGTCAAATGTGGAGTCAAAGTGTGTGTTCATTCATTCATTCATTCATTCATTCATTCATTCATTCATAGATCTTACATGAGCAATGAAGCTTTAAGATGTGGACCAAGTCAAAATTTTACAATATTACAATTACAATTTTTATAATTTTTTACAGTTTTACAATTTAGTAATTTTCTACAATTTTTACAATTTTGTGCAATTTTTTACAATATTTTGGCGAGATGTAGTGAGATGAGGTGAGGTCCGAGGATTCGCCAAAAGATTACCCGGCATTTGCCTTTTGGTTGGGGAAAACCTCGGAAAAACCCAACCAGGTAATCATATCAAAGGGGTTGATGCCGAGGACTCGCCATAGACCATCCGGCTTCAGTCCCACGGCTGGAGAAAACCTCGGAAGAAACCATTCAATGAGACCAAAGGGGGGATCCAACCCAAGCCCGAACGCAGCTCCGGATCAGCAGCCCAGCGAGTCTGCCGACTCAGCTACATCGATGGCTGCATTAAAAATATACAATACATAGCCAATCAGATTATTAAATTTAAACGCAAACGATCATTCATCAGTTGAGCTATATGTATAATACAAAACAAGTAAGTTAATTAAATTTAAGGTGTGTGTTCTGAAATTGAGTTGTGTGTTGAGAATTTTATTTGGATGTATTTTTTTGTGTCTGTATATTTCATATTGTTCTAGTGTGTTGAGTTTCTGGCTTTTTGGTTGGATGTGCAGTATTTCCATGTCTGTGTTGATGTCTCTGTAGGTGTGATGTGTTCTGCATATGTTGATGTGTTTTGTAATTTTGTTATGGCTGTGATGTGTTCTATGTAATTACAAAACACATCCACATATGCAGAACACGTCACAAATGCTAACCACACCTACAGAGACATCAACACAGACATAGATATTCTGTAGGTGTGGTAAGTATTTGTGACGTGTTCTGCATATGTTGATGTGTTTTGTAATTTTGTTACGGCTGTGATTTGTTCTTTGTAATTGCAAAACACCTCCACATATGCAGAACACATCACAAATGCTAACCACACCTACAGAGACATCAACACAGACATGGAAATTCTTACACATCCAACCAAAAGGCCAGAAACTCAACACACTAGAACAATACGAAATAAACAGACACACAAAAACACATACAAATGAAATTATTCTCAACACAACTCAATTTCAGAACACGCACACACTTTGACTCCACATTACACTACACAAACACACCCCCACAGGAAACAAAACAAAAGGCGCCAAGACCTGCAACAACCAGTTCTGAAGAAGGCCCATAACAGGCCGAAACATTTAAGCCAGGTATGATAGAATTTAACACGAAAAAGACATAAAATACACATTCCGAAGTGATATAGTGTTAGAAGCTGTGTAATCAAGATGTATATTGTTAATAGTATTCCATATTTGTACCTCCGTTTTTAAGAAGAAAATATGCTAGATTTTGAGGAAATTATTATTTTTTCAAACATTTTATAACATCTTACAAACTTATAAGACCGGCGAAACATTCATAGGGACATCCTATTTTTAGGACAGTACTTTACGTTCAGTATTCAAAACATATAGGTTCCATAACGGAAAAACAAAATGGTATTCCATATTTGCACCTCTTCCTCTAAATGTTAACATGACTTATGGTTTTAAAATCTGTTACATTCATCACAACACAATTGTTACTAGACTTCGTATTCCAGCTACCTAAAGACTGAAGTTAAGGACACATTGGGTATATAGTACGCCGAACACAGGTAATGCGACGAATAAGGATGTAAACAAACAGGTCGTCGCTGCGTGTTTGTGGAGTAGTCAACTCCCGACATTCTGAAGCTATACTAGTAAACACATGCTTGAGCCGTGATGTTTATTTTCGTCGTGATCTTTGCAGTGAATAATAACGTGCATTCGAAAGTTACGGAACTTGAACATATGCGGATGTCACTCGAAATGATTTTATATTGCAAGAAATTCTTTCAATAACTGGCGTTCAATGATATCTGACCTACGATTTTGTGATCGTGTGAGCGAATTTTCCAACCACGGGATAAGTCAGAACCAAAAATAGAAAAAAATTACAAACTTTGAAAGAGTTGCATTATTGGAGCTATTAAAAAGGTGCCAGGAAAATAATTATGTAGATTAAGCATAAATTATTCTCATAATTGACAATATCAATAGTTTCCAACTGTTTTACAATGAATAAAGTGGTATGAAAAATTGAATTCTACAGGGACATCATTTTATTTTTACTTCAATTTTTATTGTACCTGAGTTTTTTAATGTACTTCACTCCCACCCCTTCTACTAAGGAAGTTCCAACTCCACACAGAACCAAGACCGCAGATAGTAAGCAGTACTGAGTTACTGAGTATAGTACGTTCCAGAAATATGTTCGCGTTTTCCAGTGAGGAAAGAGCTTTCAATATTGAATCATATTTTCGCACAGGTACTGTCCGTTTGCCTACGTCGCATCCCGATTTCCCCCACCTGCTTCTGCTCGCCCCTCTGTAATAGCTGGGCTGTCTTAGCTCTTTTCTGAAAACATTAATTTGTCTTAGGAATTGGAAGTTTACGTAATATTATACAGGTGTTTAATTTAACTTAAATAAAAGTGTCTCGTTAAGTAATTAGCTGTCACGTGATTTCCTCCCTTTCTACAATCCTGCGGCATAACCACTTGGACGGACAGTAGATAGCATGTCTGAGTAATTTTATATTTTCGGGTCGGGCAGAAGTGAAGATTGAATTTACAGTACGTAGAGTAGGTACAGAATTATTTCAACATGAGTTACTAGTCCGAAGGACGAAACTGGCAATTGGAATTAGATGCAATAGTCTATAGTGCGATAATATGCACAAAAGAACTGAAGCCTGTATCGAAATGAACGGCCACCATTTTCAAAATTGTCTTTAAATATTCATATTATGATTATTTTTCAATTTAACTTCTTTCTCTATATTGTACGCTAATGTGCTGTAGACAGTATACACTGCATAATGAATACGTTCGCATGGATAACTCACTTCGTGAGTAAAAACACTTAGTCTTAATACAGTACTGTACTTTGATTAAAGAAAACCTGATGAAAATTATCAAACTCAAAATCGCGATATTTCCTAGTTTACGTAAATGGATGAACTACTTTTCTTCCTTCCTATACCTAGTACAGTGATTTATTTGTGTTTTACGCCAGTATCATCGAACTCCAATCTTGGAGGGGGGAGCAAGCGGTGTTTCCGGTTCTCTAAAGGGTTAGACAGGTTAATATTAAAAATGTTAGTAAAAATAAAATGATGTCCCTGTATAATGCACATATATATTTATGTACGACTATTATCATCGCCATCTATTCATAGAAGTAATGACTAAAGAAGTTACACTTACATCAACAAATTATCTATCACTATCGATTAGTGGGGTCAGACACCTTTGAATGTTGTGTATATGACGTTATTGGTGCATGATGTAGTACAAGATATTCCTATTGTGTGATATTTTTTTTCGTATTTAATTAGAATATTGCATATGTCGCTTATCACTGAAACTCGCTAATTTTCTATGTACTTTTCTAGAAATTTCCTAAAATGTAGATTATTTAATTTATTATACATCGTGATCATACAATTTATTAATTGGGATGTTAGCACTGAACATCATTGTAAGCTACACAAATCCATGCTAAACGTCGAGTTAATATCTTCATAATATTCGGATTGTGATAGTAGCCTACTGGTTCTTTTAGATTACGTTGAACACACTTTCTGTGCCTCTTGGTATTGCAGTGTCTTTCAGTGCACTGTTTTTGTCACGTTTACGTTTATTTTTCACTTTTATATGTAATGTTGTCTATATTGACAGTGAAAATATTAGTTCAAATATCCTGAACTATGCCCTGCAATATTACACGCTTCAACGTCTTACCTCAGGTATTTTACCTCTGCAATGAACCTTCAATCAGCCACAAAGATGTAGTTATTTAAATAATACGACTAGTAAGAGCAGTGATCGATAAGACTACTCACTAGACTTCGTTGAATTGCCACACGCAGCATGCAATCAGGTTGCCGATGTACGGTAGTATAGAGGAGGTGAGCGACAGCCCGGTCTCGTAGTATAAGCAGTTCATGTTAAGAGTTGTGACTGGTCCAAATTCATAGAGCAGCTACAGCTAATGTATACCTATGTAAGCACTTGTTTTTGCATTACTGTGGTTGGAATAGTCAAAGCTTAACATTTGTTCAGTGCAGACAAGAATTAAATCAAACATACTACAATGAGAGTGTTGCTGTTCCAAACAATTGCCCCTGGAATACCCTTACCCCCGCAGCCAGTCTTGACCCGTTGGGGAACGTGGTTGGATGCTGTTAATTATTATGCAGAACATTACGGAAAAATAATGGAGGTAATTGATGCATTGGATAGCACAGACAGTTCCGCTGTTGCAGCTGTAAAATCATTGCCTTCTGAACGCTATTGGAAGATATTCTGTTCATTGATTCTAATTTTAAAATCGTGTCCAAAAGCTTAATCCCGTTAGAATTGTCTAAACTACAACTCTCATAAGCTCTTAATAGGGATAGTGGATAAAGTATCACAAACCGTTATCCAAAATAACAGTTCACTAATTTCAGAAAAAATGAAATGTAAGTTGAGAAACATTATTGCTAAAAATGATGCCTATTCACAACTTCGTGTTATAAATGATGTACCATCAGGTCACGACAAGATATCTGAAGTTGGTGTACTAAAAAGCAGTGAATTTCCGTTCTTCAAGTATGTACGTATTACATCGTGTGATTGTTAAACGTATATTTCCCCAAAATAAAAACTGTTTAAGTAGCCATTGGACGAGGTTACTTTGCAGTCGCTCAAAATGTACGTAACTCTTCACTGCAATGCACATATTCAAGGATGATGTGAGTATCTTACATTAAATTTTGAGAGTTAATATATCTCACTATAAAATAATTATGTATTTACATGTTTAGACATTTCCTACTTCAATGATCATCAAATTATATTTCTCGAATGCAGGATACATTTTTTATTGTAACCGCAGTATACTGCATACAGTACTCCATCCTTTGCACACCCCCTTCCCATACAGTCTATACCGCGTGCGCAGTAAACCTTGCGATTCTCGTGGCAATTCCACGAAGTCTACTACTCACTAGACAGAGGATGCGTAACTATTTTGTATACCAACGTACCTGTACCTGCGCGGTGATGTCACATATACTTTGAATCAGGCAACCTCATTCCAGTTTATAGGTAGCTGGATTACGAAGCCTAATTATTACTATAAAAGTTTGGACTTTTGTAGCTATAATGTTAATTGTATAGTTTTGCGCACCTTCTACTGGCTTGCTACAGAGTTGGGCAGATAAAACCGGCTCCATCTCATGTCATATGATTTGGAAAATAAATTATGTAGGGTATTGTTTTCTTTTCTTTCTTTTTTCTTGAAAATGTAATTATGTTGGCTATACTGTACCTTCCGCGTGTTTTGTGTCATTGTTGTTGCGCCATTGTTGCTTATAACCTCTTCTGGTTGCTGTTTAAAAGTCAGACGTTCTAAACACATGTAAAGAGTTGTTCTTTAAATAAGCATGACTTATTCAATACCAGAGCGAATATTCATTGTGGAGGCGTACGTACAGACCAGCTCTATTAAGGAAAAACAACAATTATTCAGAGACGAATATCCGCTTCGCTCAGTACAAGCGAAAAGCAGCATTCAAGATTTGGTGCGAAAATGGCGTACGACTGGATCCATAAAAAATGTAACAAGGAACAGAACTCCTTCTGTCCGGACTCCTCAACTTAAGGCGCGAATTAATGAATTTATGACTAGGAGTCCTCGAAAGTCTACCACGAGATTGGCTCAACAGGTTCATGTGAGTAGGAGAACTTGCGGTCTGCATCCGCAGTATCACCCATGAGGAATTGACACGTGTTTTCATGAACCTGTTAAAACGTGCACGGAAGTGTCTAGATGCAGATGGAGGGCACTTCCAACATTTATTATGAAGGTAAATGCATTTTATTTTCATTCCATTTGAAGTTTGTTTCAAATCATTAGTACCTATCAATGTCATAACACGGGCCGGTTTTATCTGCCCAACCTGTAGCTTCAAACTAAAGGAATTCTTGAATTTAAACATTCTCCATATTTTAAAAATTTTCTCTGAAAGTCTACATGTATTCAATCCCTTCCAGCATGACGTATTCCTACAACTAAGATCATACCAAGAATGCACTTTGTTTAGTTGTAGAAACCTCTGTGTGTAATACGACGTAAATACGAAATTACTTGAAATTAGTAACATTGCACTTGGAGACATGTAGCTGCTAGTGTTAGCAGTGACAGTCCTGGGATTATGCCTCACCAAAATGCTGGACTGAATAACACAGGACCGTGCAGGATATTACTCTGGGAATTCAGTGTCATGAATATCACATGAACACATCTCCACTAATCCCAGCTAGCTTCAGATTAACAATGGCAAATTTACGGCTATAAACAGTGCGGTGGGCGATCTAATACCGATTAGTTGTGAAGCATTCCATTACCATTGCTGTCGACCTTCCGCTTGTTTAATATAACAACAATAAGATACTAAATCTGACTCGCGCTCAAGATGTGGCTACATGGACAAGAAACCCAAACTACGCTGACATTTATTTTTCGTAACCCCTTAGACATCATATTTACTTTAAAAATAGGCTTAAGGACCTTACTAATAGACGGTAATTATACACAGTATTTAAAGAGTGTAAATGATATGTTGTTATTGAAGTGTTGTATCAGTGAAGAATTATGTTGTGTTAGGGAAGTGTATTGTATCAGTGAAGAAGTATGTCGTGTCAGTGAAGTGTGTTGTGTAAGTGAAACGTGTTCCTGTCAGTGAAGCTTTATAGTTTATAGTGGCAGTGCAAAGTATTTGAACAGTGAAATGTTTTTGAAGTGTTAGTGAAATCAGGATAGAATCAGTGAAATGTGTCGTAGTTCCAGTGCAGTGAGTGAGTTGACAGCGAAATGAGTGTAATTTGAAAGGTACTTGTGCAGATATGAACATATCATACTCGTGGGTTTTAGTTCGATCTTAGTTTTAAGATACAAATTAGATTTATTTCAAATGTTATTTTAAGACGTGATCGTTTCATTTAATTTAGTATATTCCCTGTTGTTGTTGTTGTTGTTGTTGTTGTTGTTGTTGTTGTTGTTGTTATTGTTAGTATTAATTATTAGTATTATTATTAATTGTATTTTTAATTAATAAGTTTATTATTGTCATTATTGAGTGTAATTAGTTACCACTGCCACCGGGTATATACCCACTGCAGTGTGAATAAATAAATAAATACATACATACATACATACATACATACATACATACATACATACATACATACATACATACATACTAACATACATACATACCGCTGCTAGATACAGCGATATAATTCTATTTTTATTTCAATTTTAATTGTACCTGAGTTTTTTAATGTACTTCACTCCCACCCCTTCTACTAGTAAACTTCCAACCATACTCCACACATAACCAAGGCCGCGTATACAGTCAAAGTAAACACTACTGAGTTAGTGAGTATAGTACGTTCCAGAAATACTTTCGCGTTTTCCAGTGACGAAAGAACTTTCAATATTGAATCATATTTTTGTCGTCCGTTTGCTTACGTCGCATCCCGGTTTCCCTCACCCGCTTCTGCTCGCCCCTCTGTAAAGGTTAGTGGCTGGGCTGTCTTAGCTCTTTTCTGAAAACATTAATTTCTGTTAGTAATTGGACGTCTACGTAATATTATACAACTGTTTAAAATAACTTAAATAAAAGGACCTCGTTAAGTAATTAACTGTCACGTGATTTCCTCCCTTTCTACGACCCTGCGACGAAACCACTACGACGGACAGTAGATAGCGTGTTTGAGTAATTGTATCTTTTCGGATCGGGCAGAAGTGAAGATTGAATTTACAGTACTCTTTTATGGAGTAGGTACAGAATTATTTCAACATGAGTTACTAGTACCCCAGATCACATATAGATTGTTCATTCCTAAGTTAAAGTCGGTTGCACTTCGAAGAGAACAACCGCCAGGATCGTAAACGAACACGAGATGGCAGTACAGTCGCTAATGAAATTCAAATGGGAGTTATGATGTGACTCCTTATGTAACAACTAGATGGCAGCATAGTAAACTTGACAAAGGTTGTTACCGTCAAAACCTATAACGCAGAGCAATCTGAGTATATACGATCTAGGCTAGTACGAAGGACGAAACTGATAATTGGAATTAGGTACAATAGTCTATAGTGCGATGATATGCAAACAAGAACTGAAGCTTGTATCGAAATGAACGGCCACCATTTTCAAAAATGTGTTTAAATATCCGTATTATGATTATTTTTCAATTTAACTTCATTCTCTATATTGTACGCTAATGTAGTGTAGACAGTATAATGTACACTGCGTAATGAATACGTCAGAATGGATAGCTCAGTTCGTGAGTAAAAACATTTATTGTTAATACAGTACTGTATTTTGATGAAACAAAAGCGTAAGGAAAGTTATCAAACTCAAAATCGCGATATTTCCTAGTTTACGTGAATGGATGAAGTACTTTTCTCATATACCTAGTAAAGTGATTTGTTTGCACTTTACGCCAGTATCATCGAACTCCAGTCGTGGAAGGGGGTAGCAAACGGTGTTTCCGGTTCTCAACCGTTAATCCAAAGGTATACCCAGGTTAATATTAGAAATGTTAGTAAAAATAAAATGATGTCCCTGTATAATTTCAGTATTGTAAGAAAAGCCTATATCGACTTTTATATGTATTGAAGTCTACATTAACACCCTAACACCTTCCACACAAGTTAAATATTTAGGAATTATTATACACCAGCTTTTACGTTGGGATAAACAAATTGATTTCATATGTACAAGTATAAGAAAGACAATTTATAAATTGATAATACTTCGAAATTTTATCACTAAGGAGGCATTGAGAATAATATTTTTAGCTTTGGTAGAATCATTAATACAACATGGTATAATAAATTGGGGTGGAGTAGCATCATCTGTACTTAATCCATTAATTTTATTACACAGAAGATTAATAAAAATTTTTCTGACAAAAAGTATGGATTACCCAACAAATTTAATTTATACAGATTTTAATGTATTAACTATTGAAGTTTACTAACTTACTACCACAGAAATTAAATAAAACAGAAATATAATCGACATGAATATCGTACTCGAAGACAAAAGTCTACTTTCCCATTAATAGAGCCTAAATGTGATACAAGTTCAGCTCTTAAACATGGTGGTAGTTTCGGCCCAAGACTTTATAATAAAATTACAAACCATTTTTCAAATTTTAAATATTTTAAAATTGAAGCTTTAAAAAAAGAAATTTGTAAAATTTTCCATGATATATCGTCGCCTAAATGCAAGAACTAGGTAACTCGAAATTTGCGTTTTTTAGTTACCTCTTTTATAGCATATCAAAAATCGCACAAAATGTAATCCAGGATCTAGGTAACTGATCGAACGATACCAGCGACATCTATTTTCCAATATAACAAATAGGTAAAAGAAAACAAGACATATTCCTTAGTGCAATGAATAAGTAAATAGATAGATAGATAGCTTTATTGATATTGTACACAAAAGTACAAAACTTAATAATTTAACAAAAGATCTATATACAAATGTAGTTCTACATAATAAATATACAATTTCCTAAACTAATTAATCTATCGCAAATGACAATAATTTATTGGTTCAAACTTGCACTTACGTCTTGTTTTAGTACATGTTTAAACCAATCGTGATAATCCTTAAGACTTTAAACCTTAATTATTTGCTCTTTTTCAAAAATCTAATTGTAATATTTAGGTCTTATTTTACATAATAATTTATTATTCCAATTATATGATCAGATGTCGACATACTGTAAGTCATGAACCTGAAATAGCTGAGTCGGTACATTCTATATGTAGGTTAATCTTTCTTTCTTACAATATTTTCATGTCAGCAGAAACGTTTGCGTAACTTCTACGAAGACTACCGCATGCCTGCTTAAAAACAAGCTTGACAAATTGCTTACATAATCAACCTCAATTTAGTTTCATCATTATGTCGCATGTACTCATTATCGATTCATTTCTATTATGATCTAATAAATTTATTATAATTGCATTCTTATTGAAATTAAAATATATTAGTTAACCAATTTATGAAGTCAAATTTTCTTCTGAACTTTTACTAATTAATATAACTATCGGAATACCTTAATAACTACCTTAGTTCTCTATTTTCAATTTTTTTTTATTATTTTAAAAAACCTTGACGTAATTCTGTTTTATTTTCAAAACCTGTCTTCTTACCTTATTTAATTAATAATAAGTTTTTCTGATTTTAGGAAAATTTAATCTTTGCTGATGCCTATCTCTTAGTAGGTAGTTTCGTTCAGTATCTATAGTTTTGATTGAATCTACTTTATTTCTGTTAGAGTTTCTATTTGTCATTTTACCTCTTATTAACTGTTCGTCACCTGCTTCTACTTCATCGGTCGGTCGCTTCTCCTTGATGTATTTTCACTTGCGCGCCTCGGACTACCCTCACTGGTCGTTCTCTCAGTCTGTGCCCCAGCTCCCCAAACAGCATCTTCACTGGTTCCAGCTTCTTCTTCCATACATGGTTTTCCTTCTTCACTCTTCTTTCTGCAATGAATAAGTAAATAGGCGATGTCACAAAATATGAAAAATCAAGTTACATAGTTCCTGCATTCAGGCGACGATATAATATTAACAACTGTATTTTTTTTTACCTTTTATTTCTGTCGACTATATTCATATTTTTATTGAATATCACTGGCTTCTGTTGGATTGTCAATTTATATTAACCTCTTCCCTTACTATATATTCCACCAGTTTTGTGAAAAAAGTGTCATATTTTTTTATTTTCGTAAAGAGGTCATTTAATATTGCAGAATCACTGTACATCACTAATTTTCTTACATACCTAAAAAATCACTATGAAGTAGACAATGGGACTCAAACGAGTTAACTCTGGTTAATAAATTTTGACACATGTTAGCAACCCGAGTTAACTCGGGATAATAAGGGAAGTGGTTAAATGTGTATTTTTCTCTTTCTTCTTTATTCTTGCTCTTGTGTTGTATTTATTGGCTTGAATTAAGTTACTTACGTATTTAGTAAACTGTCCTTGTAAATTTTATGTTATATTATTCACTAAGATCACACCGTACACGAGCCTGGCTCTTACGGTAGTGGCTAGAAACATTTTTGTTTTGTAAATGTAATTTGTACTCGCTAGCTAGCTAGCTAAATAAATAAATAAATAAATAAATAAATAAATAAATAAATAAATAAATAAATAAATAAGTAAGTAAATAAGTAAAGAAGTAAATAAGTAAATAAATAAATAAGTAAGTAAGTAAATAAGTAAATAAGTAAATAAGTAAGTAAGTAAATAAGTAAGTAAATAAGTAAATAAATAAGTAAGTAAGTAAATAAGTAAATAAGTAAGTAAGTAAATAAGTAAGTAAATAAGTAAATAAGTAAATAAGTAAATAAATAAGTAAGTAAGTAAATAAGTAAGTAAATAAGTAAATAAGTAAATAAATAAATAAATAAATTAATTAATTAATTAATACATAAATTAATTAAATTAATCAAATTAATTAAAATAATTAATAAATTAATAATTTAATAAATAATTAATTAATTAATAATTTAATTAACAGTTTAATTAATTAATAATTTAATTAATTAATTAATAATTTAATTAATTAATATATATATATATATATATATATATATTGATCAAGAATCGTAATAGTAAACACTGGAGAATTGCAAATCCTCAGTGCAAAATACTAGGGGAAACTGGTACTGAAAACGCTTCTCAGAAACTAATTAATATGTTTTCTGCTCAGAAATAAAAATATTAGCAGTACTTCAAACTCGCAAATTCCTAAAACGTAACTAATGCGGTGGACAGAGTTACAACGTTACCGCGATAATAATCGAACCGTAATTGCGAAGGGAGTCGTAGCTGCGAAGTGCGACGGGTTGTGCGATAATCTCTGTAGACTTTCTGCGTAGAAAAGCTGATAAAATGTGGCTTTGCACATATGGAATATGAATTACACAACTTTATTTCTCGTTCAAAATGAGATTACGCCATATGCTGTAAGTGTAGGAATTAAAATGTTTGTATTAAAATGGATTAAAAAATAACTCGTTTAGGGGTGTACTGCTGGGTCGTTAGCTATGGATGTAAAATCAATTTCCATGTGAATTACACGTCATTAAGCCTACTTCAATTAAAAGATAATAGAAAGGGGAACATTGCAAGTTGATTAACATTCCTGGAAATATTAAAACGAGGAATAAATGAATTTATAACAATTATGTGATTATATCTTCATTTGTATAAAAATTGCCGTTTTAACCAAACATAACCTAACATCGTTTATAATTTTATTAACGATTTTAAATACCAATAAATGAGAAAACTGGAAAATCGTAATCCTTTTGTTCGTTATTATTCAGCTCACTTGTTTGCGTAGAACTGATGCAATGTGACGTCATAGGCTAAATATTGAATATTTACTTAACTTCACTTCTCGTTTGAAAAACAGATTACGTCATATTTTGTAAGTGTGGTAACTAAACTATTTGTATGATAATATATTCTGGACCAGCTTACTTAAGGGGATACGCTACTGAGTTTTCGTCAATTTTGGTCAATGTTAAAAGTTAATTTTTTTTACTGATGAACTGTATTGACTAGGAATAAACCCATGCACCATTTCATTGTAGGTAGTCTTAGCATGATTTTAAAAGTTTAAGAAACAAATTATCTCCATATGAGACCCAGATATTTATTTACTAAACATATAAACGCTTTTTTATATTTCATTTTTTTTTTCGAGTACATTTTTCAACATAAAACTTTGAAAATAATTGTGCACATGTAACTCATCAACATCTATTCGATTTTAAAATTTAAAAAACTTGCAATCAAAATTGTGGAGATTACAAATCTCAGTAGCGTGTCCCCTTAATACGCTAAGGGTCAAACCTAACCATTTTCCCCTCGTTACTACATATGCTAGTGGATTATGATTGTTTTCTAGTTTGAAGGTTGAATTTTCTTTTACTAACTTCGTTTCGAATTGAAGGGTGCAGAACCATAGTGGGCCAAACGCCATTTACTAAAACCGTAGAAAACAAGGGTTAAAATGAAGTTATTACCATAATTCAATGGAAACATATAGCAAATAATATAAAGTATACACATTAAAATTAAATGATATGTCAGTCTTTATTAAACTGTGGTATTCACTTAATTTTAACCCTTGCTTTCTCCGTTTTTAATAAATGGTGCTTGGCCCGCTATGTCTCTGAACCCTTCAATTTCGATACTAAGAAATACTACAACTGGTAGTGATTTTCTAAGTGTTATGTCGGCAGTAGTGTCAGCAGTTGTCGGTAGTGCAAATTCTGAAAATTCAAATTGTTCTACATTTCTGAGCCGATTACTGGAAACTAGTGAAAATTGAACATAGACTACTAAATTATTATTAGCAGGGAACGGATTTATATGGACTAAAAATATATGAAATATGTAAATATATATGTAGTTATTTTTACCAAAATATGGAATTAAATATGGATTTTTACCAAAATATGGAATTAAATATGGACTTAAAATTATAAAAAAATGACTATGTACGTTAAATATTGGTACATTTTAATCAAACTAAACAAAAAATATAATGGACGTACCTTATCTTCCAATGTAGTTTCAACAAAACACAATTTTTATTGTCTGTTACCATAACAATAGGTTACAAACATTTCTTTCAAGTGCTGAAAAGTGAATCTTCTTCTATTGTCTCTGAGGATAGATTTATACTGACTAAAAGAGCGTTCGACGTCACAAGAAGTAACTGGTACATAATTCAATTTCACAATGTCTGCTGGGGATAAGTCCAAGTTAATCTTCACTGTTGATTCACCACTCATCACAGCAACAACCTTTTGTAGTTCTTCATATCCAGGGTTTTTTGAAAGTACAGTGTCCACCTTAGCTCTTACTGCATCTACAACTTTACCTCTACCACGATTCAGTTGTTCCACAGTACTATTTATAATTTCAAAACTTTCAGATAGTGAAAGGTGCCTATTTTGGAGACTTTTGAGCGTTTTTATGATGCATGAAAATGTATGCTGAATGTGAGCTAAGTCATTCTTCACACTTATGTCACAGGTAACTGTTTTCGCAGTATCAATTGAGACTGCATCTTCAGAGTCCAATGCAAGGAGAACATTGTTAATAGAGTCTATATGTTCGGCATAATATTCAACTGCTTCTAGCCATGTACCCCATCTAGTTAAAATTGGCTTTGGTGGCAATGGAATTTCAGGGTACATTTCTTTCAACACGTTAACTCTACTGGGAGCTTTGAGAAATACTTTTTTCACTGATGAAATCAACAAATCTACTTTAGGGAAATTGTCTCTGACCACTTCTGCCACACGATGAAATGCATGCGCCACACAAGTAAAATGAGTCAATTTAGGATATACAACAGATAATGCTTGTCCAGCTTTGACCATATAAGGGGCAGCATCGCTAATAAAGAATAACACATTATCGTACATAATACCCTTTGGCCACAGGATACCCATAGCTTCGTTGAACAGTTTAACTATAGTTTTGTTATTGCACTTTTCTAGAACATCACAATGTAAAAGAATTCGTTCAGAATATTGTTCACTTAACAAACCGATAACTACATTACCAACAAGTCTACCTTCTTTGTCGGGAGTCTCATCAATGGAAACCCAAATTGAACTATCTTTAATTTCATCTCTTATCTTCTGTATTGTCTCATCGTAGATGGATGGAGCATACGTCTTCCTAAGTGTTGACTCATCCGGGATTGTATGTTGAGTATATTTTTCAAGGAATTCCCTGAAGACCTTATTCTTTAGTTTGTAGAGAGGAATATCAGCAGAGATGAGAGAACGGCACAGGTCGATGTTAAACTCAGATCTTACATTCGATGTTGTTGGTTGTGTTAAAAACAATTGTCTCTGCTTGGAATTTAGTTGTTTGTTGGCCTGATGTTTACTAGTTGTAATGTGTTGTTGCACCAGGAACTTTTGTGTAGATGATACTGCACACTGACACAAATTACAAAATAATATTTTATTGTCAGTTGATAAACCATCTTCTTTAAATTCTGAAATGTAACTTGTTAGTTTTGATTTTAAATTGACTGAATGACGTACTTTTGGCATATTTACCGTCTTTATAGTATGATTTACAAAACTGAACCTATGTGTACTCTGACTGGCATTTAACTGTTGAGCTGCACAACTGAAGTCTGTTAAAAATTTTAAATTAAATTAATACAGTTTTGTAACTTACTTTCCCATTGTTGATAGGACTGCTAATTTTCAAATAACTCTGATGTTAAAGGGATTACTGAACATGTGTTTAAATCTCTATTGTTGAAATGTATTTTTAAAAGTTAATGGAATTTTGTTTTGTTTTATTGTTAAACCTAATATAATATGGACTGTTTTATATGAAATATGGAAAATATATGGAAATTAACGAAAATATGTACTAAACTCTAAAATATGGAAAAATATGGAAAATAAAAGTACGATTTTTCAACCCTACACATTGTGAAACATAAAGATAATGCAAAATATAAATTATATTAGCTTTATAAGTAAATATGTATTTACATATAAATCCTTTCCCTGATTATTAGTATTAATATTAATTCATAACATTTATTTTATGTGTTGCGTTTACTGTTATTTAACGACTCTGTGTCAACTACTAAGCCATTATTTAGCGTCGATGAATTGGCGATAGCAATATAAGGCAGATGATTCTCCATGAATTACCTGACATTTGGCTCACAGCTTGGGAAAGGATCGGAAAAAACTAGCCAGGTAATTAGCCCAAGCCCCAGAACAACATACGTACGTACATACATACATACATACATACATACATACATACATACATACATACATACATACATACATACATACGTCCACACCTGTGCAGTAACGGTTAGCGCGTCTAGCCGCGAAACCAGGTGGCCCGGGTTCGATTCCCGGTCGGGCAAGTTACCTGGTTGAGGTTTTTCTGGGGTTTTCTCTCAATCCAATACGAGCAAATGCTGGGTAACTATCGGTGCTGGACCCCGGACTCATTTCACCGGCATTATCACCTTCATTTCATTCAGACGCTAAATAACATGAGATGTTGATAAAGCGTCGTAAAATAACCGACTACATACATACATAAAGCATGTAATATTACATTGTAATGGCGCATGGTGACGATTTCTTAATAATGAAAAATACATACATACATACATACATACATACATACATAGGCCTACATACAAACATACATACATACATACATACATACATGCTGACGATTTCTTAATAATAAAAAATAAAATACATACATACATACACACATCCATACATACATGTTGACGATTTCTTAATAATAAAAAATAAAATACATACATACATACACACATCCATACATACATGTTGACGATTTCTTAATAATAAAAATAAAATACATACATACATACACACACATACATACATACATACATACATACATACATACATACATACATCCATACATACATGTTGACGATTTCTTAATAATAAAAATAAAATACATACATACATACACACACATACATACATACATACATACATACATACATACATACATACATATATACATACATACATACATACACACATCCATACATGTTGACGATTTCTTAATAATAAAAATAAAATACATACATACATACACACATACACAAACATACATACATACATACATACAACGTAAGTATCTTTTTTAAATTGTCAACTGTGATCAAGATGGCAAGAGGCTCTGTCATAGATGCAAAGGCATGCAATGTCTGGGCTCTACATATGGGCTGCATCAACAGGGAAAGGAGGAAAGAAAGAAACCCAACTAAGAGGTGCTCTTGTTCCCTACCTTCTATGATCATGGAGCCAATAATACCTCTGAAACGTTGGATATCTTTACATCTATTCTACATTTCAGATATCCAAAAGCCTCGCACCATAATATGTATTTCAATTATTCTCTCTCTCTCTGTCTCTCTCTCTCTCTCGTGACATAGTATCAGTTATTGCACTTCAACATAGCTGAGATGATAGTGATTCGAGTATGGAATGGAATTAATAGAGAAAGGCGACAACATGTTGTAAAGTCTCTCTGTAATCCAAAAAGGGACTCGAACTTCGGTTCCATTAACTACCGTACAATGAATCATCGTATTCGTGCGTCGAAATAAAAATCTTATCAAATTTCACACAAATGTATAATTGCTTTTACTTATGAGAAAGTACAGTTTCAATGAATTTTCAAATGAACTCGCACTAGACGGGATGTGTTGCTTCGTGCCGATGGGCAGGCACAATAGACGTGCCATGCATGAAATCAGTCGATGAGTGCCGACGTAAAAGTGTTCATCCATCGAGCTGCCGAGCTGATGCTGTAGGCAGCGCTGTGTTCCAACCAAAGAGCAGCTCAGCTTTATTGACGTGCCCCGAAGCTTTCGTTATAATAAATAACCTACTAGTTTTAATATCCATATTCTGGCTGCCTTATTAAATCCTTCTGGCAACGTCACTTGTTTGTGTGCTACGTCAGGGACAGCTTTCTGACTGTCAATTTCAGACTGTTTAAATGTCATATGTTGCAATTCTTAGCATATTTCAGAAATACAAATTTTCACTGTAATGTATGTGTATGTGCGAGCGTGTGTGTGTGCCAATTTGGACGTATTATTTCTCAGTGTTCAAACTGAAAGTAAACATTGTTTTAAAATTATTTTTATTAGACAATAAGAGAACAAGAAAAGATTTTATTGATGAGCCATTACTAAAACTAAATTTATTTATTTATGCTCGACCATGCCGAAATGTAGTAATTATACACCTGGTAGCAGACCTTTAATGCATGTCATTAAAGTACACCTACTCATTAAAGGTCACGTCTTTCAGCCAATGACGACTCAGGTTACAACTGTTCAGCCAATGACAGGTCAGCTTTCTACCGTTATAAAACTGCAAGTATCGATTATTCTCGGATATGCAATCGAAAGAGAACTAGCGAAAAGTCACGGAGGCTGGAAATCCAATACTGTCGCTGAAGGTTATGTTCTATTACTATAATAATTAGCGTTAATTTGAAAATAATATTCAAATAAACTTAATTTGTCATCTCGTTTTTCAATGTCTAATTTAATTTCAATGTTATCTCTGTAGGTTCTTATGGCCTAGCAAGGTCAATGTGGACATCTGTTCCTCGGAAAAAATCAATACTTTCGCGTCTGCGCACATCTCACAACATACGGGACACTGCTAAAAAATTAATAATATCAAGTTAGAAATATGGTCGAGCATAAAAAGTCGTATGAAACTCGCCTATAATGGTAATTAAGAAGCTCGTATGAAAATTATGAAACTCGCTTGCGCTCGTTTCATAAATATCCATACTCGCTTCTTAATTACCTTCATTATAGGCTCGTTGCATAATGTACTATTATTTATTTATTTATTTATTTATTTATTTATTTATTTATTTATTTATTTACTTTGTATCTATTTAACTAGCTAGCTTACTTACTTCCTTACTTACTGGCTTTTAAGGAACCCGGAGATTCATTGCCGCCCTCACATAAGGCCGCCATTGGCCCCTATCCTGAGCAAGATTAATCCAGTCTCTACCATCATATCCCACCTCCCTCAAATCCATCTTAATATTATCTTCCCATCTACGTCTCGGCCTCCCCAAAAATATTTTCCACTCTGACCTTCCAACTAACACTCTATATGCATTTATGGATTCGCCCATACGTACTACATGCCCTGCCCATCTCAAACGTCTGGATTTAATGTTCCTAATTATGTCAGGTGAAGGATAACTAGCTAGCTAGTGAGTACAAATTACATTTATAAAACAAATATGTTTCTAGCCACTACCGTAAGAGCCAGGCTCGTGTACGGTGTGGTCTTAGTCAATAATGTAACATAAAATTTACAAGCACAGATTACTAAATACAGTAAGTAACTTAATTCAAACCAATAAATACAACACAAGAGCAAGAATAAAGAAGGAAGAGAAAAAAAAATAGAAAAATAAACATTTAATATAAATTGACAATCCGACAGAAGCCAATGATATTCAATAAAAACATGAATATAGTCAACAGAAATAAAAGGTAAAAAAATACATTATACGATATTCGTGTCGATTAGATTTATGTTTTATTTGATTTCTGTGGTAGTCAGTTAGTAAACTATATTTATAAATTTCTTTAATAGTTAATACATTAAAATCTGTATAAATTAAATTTGTTGGGTAATCCATATTTTTGGTCAGACAAATTTTTATTAATATTCTGTTTAATAAAATTAATGGATTAAGTACAGATGATGCTACTCCACCCCAATTTATTATACCATATTATATTAATGATTGTACCAAAGCTAAAAATATTATTCTCAATGCCTCCTTAGTGATAAAATTTCGAAGTATTATGAATTTATAAATTGTCTTTCTTATACTTGTACACATGAAATCAATTTGTTTACCCCAAATGCTGGTCTAAAATAATTCCTAAATATAAATGTAGAAATAGCATATAGGAAATTGTATAGAACAGTAAACGAAAGAAAATTGAGGCAACTCAGAAAATGTTTGTATATAGTAAAGAAAAAAATGGGAGAGAAAAACTAAGGTATAAACGTATACACTGCCGAGGGCGAAAAAAACACTTGAATAAATTTGAAATATCAAATACAAAATAACGTTACTGTGTGCTTCTATGGGCCTGTTTGTGGTGGGCAACTGTTTATTTATGTTTTGGGAAAGAAAGTATACGCATCGGATGGTTTATGACACCCTCTTTGCCAATTCCTGTCCCTCACCCTCTATTTACTACTGTGCCATTAATATTTACAACCCTAAATACAAGCAGCCAAAACAAAGTTACAATACTATGATTCCTTCTTTTTTGTAATAGAATTGTGTGATATTGAACTCAATTTTAAACAACATTTAAGAGAGTTTTATGCCGTTAAGCCCTGAGAACGCCGCTAGAGCAGTCGCGTTGGTAGAGAATGGCCGCAGCTTACGTTATATATGGATCAAGTTATAACCCTAGTAGTGACACACAAATTGAAAACTACGTATTTTCGAGAAAAATTTAGGATATACTTATCTTTCTCAGATAATAATAATAATAATAATAATAATAATAATAATAATAATAATAATAATAATAATAATAATGTTTTATTTTCGCTGCCAGATTTAAGGCCATAAGGCCTTCTCTTCCACTCAACCAGCCTTAATCAATACAATACATAAATTTAAATTACGAATATTTACACTACACTTAAAAGGTTCTCCAGCAATATTCTTCACTACATATTTATTTAAATTTAGATAAATCTATAAGGTAAAGTAGTAACTTAATTTATGAGCTAATTTAATTCAATGAATTAAAATTAATTTAATATTTGAGATAGCTAGTAGAGATAGCTAGATACGAGAACAGCTAGAAACTGCTGAAAATCGAACGGAAAACAGTGATAGTGAAAACATTCAGTATTTTAAGTTTTCTCCCGTCACTTCATGTGACGTGTACATA
Organism: Periplaneta americana; assembly: GCF_040183065.1. Taxonomy (NCBI): domain Eukaryota; kingdom Metazoa; phylum Arthropoda; class Insecta; order Blattodea; family Blattidae; genus Periplaneta; species Periplaneta americana. The sequence continues at coordinate 157,660,083 of NC_091127.1, read as the reverse complement.
AGTTTTTCTCATTTCATATAATGTTTAACTAACAGGCGAAGAAGTTATGGGCTCGAAAATATTTTAATGTAAGTAGTCATACACTATAATAAAATGTACAGAGCAGAACAGTAAATTTGATATATTGCTCATGTTTATTTTTATTATATATACAGTATACCATAAAATTACGTGTCTCAACCTACCATAATACTATCAATATGTTGTTCCACCCAGAAACCACTTTTAAAGCAGATCTGACAGTACCTCCGTGCTGGAAGCGGGAGTTTGTTGACATTGAAGTCCGGTCGCTTAGCCACGTGCAAAAATACAAGTCCCGAAGTTCTGAGCTTTACATAGGGTAGACTAGGGTAATTGTAAACACTTTTCACTGATTTCAGATATATTTAAATATTACATACCCCTCAGTAACTGTAAGCATGACAAAGAAACATTGTGTTATTTTTAGATCTTTCTTTTCACTGAAAATGGGTTTAAAATAATAAGGTTGAGTTTTTTTCATTTTTTAATTGCTAGTTTACATTTACCCCACCTGTTTACATTTACCCCTTTGAGAGGGGAGTAATTGTAAACACCAATTTTTGCACGGGCTATCAGACACCGAACATTTTTGTTCTGTTTCAGAAGAAAGAGCTATAGTCCTTCCAACTCCAATTTTGGTCACTGGTATATTTCGTCCCTTTAACCTATGATATATGACGATATAGAACTCAGTACCTCTCCTCAGCTTCACGATAACTGTAGTTACTATGTTTTACATCTGTGACAACCCTCTCTAAATCCTCTCTTTCTAATATAATTACTTGGCATTTTGATTACTGAAAAGTACGAAATGTAACCATAGTAAAACACGTTTACAATTACCCCCAAGCAATTAAAACTATGGGGCAAATGTAAACGTCATAATTTGATGAACTGAGAGTTATGGGAGATCTCAAAACCATTGTAATAAATGTTTACTATACATTACTCATAAAAACAACATATTCTTTAAAATTAATACTGTAGTTTACTTACAATGCCAAAAATGAAGGTGAAGCAAAATTCTTTCTCACCTTTTTTGTAGACTCTTACAAAATATCCGTTCACAACTAAGCAGTTACTCCTATTTGGCGCCAAACTGCTTTGTAGGTTAGCCAACATGCTCATTTAAATATACCCCCGAATTAAAATTTTTATATTGACAGTTTTGTATTTCTCACAGCATTTGTTTACAATTACCCCCTGTTTACAGTTACCCCCGTCTACCCTACTGCAATACAAAGAGGCCTAAAATGAACCAGAAATGACACAAGGATAAGAATGAAGTTACGGTATAATATGTAAAATACAGTATAAAAAGCCACCAGTGTAGTTCGTGCGGTAGCGCGCCCTCGCGCGGGCTCGACTCCCTCTTGGGCCAACCACGTGGTTGGGCCCCCTCAGGGAACCTCTCCAACCGCAAGGCGAATGTTGGGTAATCCACGGCGAATCCTCGGCCTTATCCCGCCAAGCATCATTCCGCCATCACAAATTCCGTGGACGCAAAAAAAAACCAGTAGTTAATACAGCATCGTCAAATAACCAAGTAAAAAAATAAGTATGAAAAAGTGAACAAATAAATCAGAGACAATACGAGGGTAAGAATGAAGGTACGATACAATAAACAAAATAAAATATAAAAGAGTGAACAAAATACAATAGGTACAAGGATGCTAGTCGATTTGATATAGGCTATTTGATATATATTTGCTGTTAACATATACATCCATGTAATGTGGACCTCACACTTTGTATCCGGTGCCACAATTACATTCATTACAGACTAGCCGTACCCGTGCGCTCCGCTGCACGCGTTAGAAATAAATATAAAGTAATTACATAATTAAAATAGGACATTTGATCCAGGGAACATTCGTGTTTGATAGAAGGATAAATCGTTTAATATGTTACTTAATTTAAATTGCATCCAAATAATTAACATGCGGTCATTTTGGTCCAGAGACACTCATTTGGTGCAATGACAATTCCTTTAACATGTTTCTAATTTTTATTACATGCAACCATAGTTTAATGAACATTGACATCATTTAGATTTAACGTGTATACTTTATTTTACTTGTTATAGGTTTCCATTGAATTATGGTAATAACTTAATTTTAACACTTGTTTTCTACGTATTCAGTAAATGGCGTTTGGCCCACCATGGTTCTGAACCCTTCAAATAACTTAAATTATACTATATAATATTACATTACATATATTATATTATATTATATTATATTATATTATATTATATTATATTATATTATATTATATCATATCATATATCATATCATATCATATCATATATCATATCATATCATATCATATCATATCATATCATATCATATCATATCATATCATATCATATCATATCATATCATATCATATCACATCATATCAAGTCATATTATATTATATTACATTACATTATATTATATCAGAAGTTACTGTAATAACATTATAGCATTATGTCCATCTAGAGAAACTACACTTTCCAATGGTGAAATAATAATTAATTACACAAATCGGTTAATTTGGCTTCCGATATTACTTCATACAAACACAGAAACATTATCTGTAGGCTATCTTTCATAGCTTTCGATTGTTTCTGTCCAAGGCCCCTTATAGACGAAGTCATTTGTTTTTTATTTCATTATACGGTCTTAGATGGCAGTTATTTTAATTTTAAAACTCATTTATCTCATTAAATATCAGTCCTATCAAAATTTTTCTAGGAATAAAACTTATCGCAAATTATTTTTAAAGAAACTTTTGTTATGTAACATTTTTTCACAAAAATCAGTAATAAGCGAGATATTTCAATTTATTTAAATCAGGCCCCCTTATAACCTCCCTTTTAAATAATGTATTTTGAATGCCATATAGCCTAAAATCTAAGTTACAACGAACATAATTTATATTCCAATTTTCATCGAAATCCGTTCATCCATTATCGCGTGAAAAGGTAACAGACAGACAGACAGACAGACATACAAACAAAAATTTCAAAAAAGCGATTTTCGGTTTCAGGGTGGTTAATTATATATGTTAGGACCAATTATTTTTGGAAAATCGAAAATTACCAGAAAAATTTCGGCTACAGATTTATTATTAGTATAGATATACCTTTTGTAGACGCTCTTATAATTTAACTTTCGATCCCATTTAGGTCATTCAAAATTGACAGTTTTACGACTCTGTTCTTGATTTTCAGTACACTTATATCGAACACACACTGTTTCTAATAATACTTGTTACTAAAACATACTACACCATTGTCCAATATGTTCGTTATTATGTCCGTTTCTTGTGTACATTTCATTTTCAGATCTCACTTATTTTCTACACATTATACTTCGCTATCCTAACTAGCCTCCTCCACCATACTCCTTTCATATTTTCGTCACCTCTATCGTCATATCTAACTTCCTCTTCCACTCCTCTAATTCATATTTCAATTTATTTATTAAGTCCTTAGTCGTCTCTTCCTTAGCCGTCTCTGGACCAGAAACATCCACTTCACCATTTTCTGTTATAAACTCGTCATTCTTTTTCTTCACTTCACTTCCCATCATTTCAGCTTTTGCACTCACAGAAACAATTTCACTTCTCCTCTCGGCACTGACCTTCCTTCCCACTAATTCGGTTAAATCACTTCCCAAATCACTTGAATTTTTACTCGTGTCACTAAACTTCATTGTCATAAGTCGATTAAAATAAACAGAAAAATAAATATTAAGCAAAAATGCAAAGGTATGCTACCCATGTATGTCTAGCAAATTATAATTTATAGATTAATAATTATACATTTTAATCAGTTTGAGTATTTTCCTTCTTAAATATTATGTTATTCGATAATTTTAAATCCGGGTTTGACTTAATAAAGTTATTATAAAATCTTGGGCCAACATTTGAGCCTTGCCTCACACCTGCTTCGGTCTTGCATTTTGGTTCGATTAGAGGGCGTGAAATCCATTACATCCATGATCGTCCAATATGAAATATCTTGCATACAGTTCTTTCCTTCAGTACAACTGGAGCTGGGATACTGAAATTTACACGTCAAAAGTCAGGCATACATTCATTTGTTATTTTTCCACGAAGTTTCCTTCACGCTCTATGAACTTCACACAGCGTTCAAGAAACTTCTACGGTACATATCTGACCTCCATCTACCACCAGCGTCAGCTACTTCTATGCTATCTTGTTTACATCACTATTATCGTAGAGCACTGCCTTTGAAGTTCATATTTCATTGAATCAAACACTTGAAGTGCATTGGCTCGAGAACAAGATTGTACGATGGGTTTAACAAGGAGTTTATAGAAAGACGCAATCTTTAAAGTTGCAGTGTGGGGTCTTACTTTTCAGGTGAAAATGAATGTAATTTTTTTTTATCTGACCGAATTCGTTTTAAAGAACATTTTTTTTTTTTTAATTTCTGAGCAGCATTTATGGCAAAAACTTGTTCTAAGACGTCCGAAAGAATTAACTCTCTCCGTCATGGCCATTCAAGGCGGTGCAAAGTGAGCACGTCTTTTAAACCACTCCTAATCCTAAGTCTCAGTGTCGGTATCGACTGACTATTCCCACAATCTTCTTTTCCGTACTGTAATGAATTTGAATGCATGTGATATGTGGATTCTATTTTGTATTACTGCTTAGAAAACATTTCAGTGTCTTCTTCAGTTTTTATCTATTGCTATAGACAGGGCCGAGTATTTATGGAGATCGCGAAAACCAAATATAATATATATACAATATACAGGGTGTCTATAAAGTTCCAGTATATTTTTGGGAAATAGTGATTTAATTACAACATAAAGTATGTTGCAGCATAGACAAGGTTACTCCCGTTCCACGTGGCCATCGTCCATTTCAAAACATGATTCCCAACGGGTCACGGTAGCCCTGAATACCTTGTGTAACATAGCCACATTAATCATAGCACATGTCTGTCTTATCCGTTGTATCAAAACTGCCAAATTCTGAACTTTCGTTCTGTAGACATTGTCTTTGACGAAACCTCACAGAAAAAAGTCCATTGGGGTAAGATCAGGTGAACGTGCTGCCCACAAGCCAGGTGATGCTCGTCCAATCCACCTGTTTGGAAATGTTCTGTTCAGGTATTCTCGAACTTGTAGAGCAAAGTGGGGTGGTGCACCGTCTTGTTGGTATACCACTGTACCAAGAATACCGTCTTGTTGTAACTGAGGTTCCAGCATGTCGAGATACGTACCTCCAGTTACAGTGTTTTCACGAAACATGAATGGCCCTTACACTTTTTGCTTGGTGATACCCACCCACACATTGACCTTTGGTGTGTCCCTTTGCCATTCAAAGGTATCATCGGGTCGCTCATTACCCCATATGCGACAATTGTGGCGGTTTACCATCCCACAGATGTGAGACGTAGCCTCATCGCTGAAGAGAATGTTGCTGTAAAGACGAGACATCACACCACATTTTGTCGGAGGGTGAAGCCACAGAAGCTCTGAGGAAGCGATTCCTGCCAGAGTCCTTCATTACATCTAGCAGGGGGCACTTGGCAACGTACAATATGTTAAATAACGGTAAATTTTGTGACAGTGTGGGAAAATTTATGGCAAAAGTTCGACAGTTGAGGGTGGAACTGGCCGAGGGGGAGGGAGCCGAGGAAATAAGGGAAAGAGTTATTAATTAGTGTTGGAATGATGAAGTAATTAGTGGATAATGTTATTTTTGTATTTATTGTGTATTTTTTTTTCTATTTGTATTTTATCGCGTGTGTATGTTTTTTTATGTATTACTTTTATATTTATTAGTTGGATTATTTCGTGCAGTCTCAATAAGGAATTGAATTGAATTGTTTCACTGTGTTTTTTCCTCTCTCTTTTCATATCTTACATTTATTTTATTTTTATTATTTTTGTGAAATTTGGTTGAAGTTAGATTAGTTGTAATTGTGATAATTAATGATAGTTATTATTAATAGTAGTAATAATAACTGTTGTTTTACTATTTTATTATTAGTAGTATTATTTTTGTTTTGAAGATTCAAACTGTGCATAGTTATAGCACGAATGGCCGTACGAGCTCGTGCGAAGGATCTTGTGTACATGAGTTTGTATAATTTATTATGCATCAATAAATGCACTTATCTATCTATCTATCTATCTATCTATCTGTCTGTCTGTCTGTCTGTCTGTCTGTCTGTCTGTCTGTCTGTCTGTCTGTCTGTCTGTCTGTCTGTCTGTCTGCCTGCCTGCCTGCCTGCCTGCCTGCCTGCCTGCCTGCCTGCCTGCCTGCCTGCCTGCCTGCCTGCCTGTCTGTCTGTCTGTCTGTCTATGTTGTCCATTAAATGATCTCGCTCTGTAGCCTCACAGAGGTCGTAACACATAACCCTCTGCTTCCAGTTTGTGTAGCATGTGGATACTGTAAGCCTTCTTTTTCAATGTGAAATGTAACACTTCCCACACTATCGCACGTGGTGTCACTAGTTCACGGCTTACGACGAGTGGATGCACGTGGGCTACGCGGATAGCTTCCACTCTCTCTTCGGATGTTGATGGCCGACCTGACCGCCGTTCATCTGCTACGGACCCCGTGCGCATAAATTTGTTCACCAGCATTTGGATATTCTGTTGCGTTGGGGCTGGTTTCCTAAATCTTCTTTCAAAGGCCGCCCTCACCTGCAGGTACGTTTGACCTCTCAAACGCCCGGCAACAACTGCAATCCGTTCTTCTACTGTATACATTGTGGTACCTATAAATTAAATGTCATCTCTCAACTAGAAGTCAAAAGTATACTGGGACTTTATAGACATCCTGTATTTTATGCTCGACCATGCCGAAATGTAGTAATTATACACCTGGTAGCAGTCCTTTAATGCATGTCATTAAAGTACACCTATTCATTAAAGTTCAGGTTTTCGATTATTCTCGGATATGCAATCGAAAGATGAGGGAAACGTCACGGAGGCTGGAAATCCAATACTGTCGCAGAAGGTTATGTTCTGTTACTATAATAATTAGCGTTAATTGTAAATAATATTCAAATAAATTCAATTTGTCATCTCGTTTTTCAATTCTAAATCAATTTCCAGGTTATATCAAAATTAGTTCATGTTATTCTCTACATTACATCATGGTCAATGACATTATTGTTCCTCGGAAAAAATCAATACTTTCGCGTCTGCGCACATCTCACAATTCACGAGCTATGCACAAGGTCACTTCCGATCTTCAGTCAGATACAAATAAAATGAATACTTCTGAAAAATTTCAAGTTAGAAATATGGTCGAGCATAAAAAGTCGTATGAAACTTGCCTATAATGGTAATTAAGACGCTCGTATGAAAATTATGAAACTCGCTTGCCTTCGTTTCATAAACAAACATACTCGCGTCATAATTACTACCATTATAGGCTCGTTACATAATGTACTATTTACTAATCTTTACGAATTAAATGATTCTGATTAGTAATATGCGGATAAAACAATCGCGAAATAGAGTTCTAATAGCAAAATATGAACACATTGACGAATTATTACTATAATACTGATATTAATAGTCAATAAGGGTAGTGGGTGTGGTAGGCGAAATGAATACAACTTCATATTGGTTATCCATCAACGAATACAGTACTGTACTTGCATTTCCTGCCCGCCCCGAGACTTGTGTATGCGCTTCTAGTACCACAGTGGGTTTCGACAGTTCCGTCTCACAAACGGCACAATTCTTAAATAGAAAAAGAGTTCATTAAAAAACAATCAGTGATTAAATACGGATGTCCTAATCAATAAAATATTCTGTTTTCCTTTAACAAAAGTATTACTACAAGACATAGAACCAATTCCCATTCGAATGGCAAACCCATTCTCTTACGTAAGCAGTCGAACTATGGGATGTCGAACTTACGAGCTTCCACTGTATTTATTTACACTGCAAGTGGGCAAGCACCCGGTGGCAGTGGTATACACAATATAAACAATACACAATAAAATTACAGTACACAATACAATTAGATACACAATACAATTATATACACAATATAATAAGAATACACAATAAAATTATATACAGTAATTGCAATTAATAATAATAATACATAAAATAACCTAGTTAATAAGTGAACCTAATTTTACATTACAACCTACATACATATATAGACAACCTACATAAGTTTCACATTGGTACGGATAATAATCTTTCACTTTAATCTCATCTCACTCATTGCACTGGCACTATGACGCATTTCACTGACACTATACAACACATTTCACTGACACTATAGAACACATTTCATTGACACTATAAATTATCACTGATCGAACTATTCAATACACTATAAAACCATAACTTCACTGACTCACCTCGCTTCACTGATACAACAGTTCAAATAAGACATACAATTACATCCTTATTCATTCTTATAAAGAAAACGAAATTTAAACTAAACTTACAATTCAAACCAAGGGAGTAACTCGTCAGGCTAAATAAATACATGCCACCTTAAAAATAAATGTCACCTTAATTTTAATTTACACTTTATACACAACGTTTTAAGTTATTCTTGAATCTCCTTAAGGAAGGACAGCCCTCCCCAGCCGTGTACTGAAGCCGGATGGTCTAAGACAGCGTTTCTCAAACTATGGTCCGCGGACCACCTGTGGTCCTCGAGGTCTGCCCTTGTGGTCCTTCAAAAAAGACAGAAGAAAAAATAAAATTCAAACGAATTGCGTATCACACTATACCTTAAAATCTCAGAGTTTGAAAATTACACATGGCAATCGAATTTCACTTTTTCTCCCAGTACTGACATTTTATGAAATTTATTACCCTATCCGTCTATCGACTTTCCACTCGACAAAAAAGAGATTTAAAGCACTATACACGTGGTGTTTCTCACCATCTTTTCCCTGCACATCTGGCACTGCGCCTGTAACCCAGCCAGCGACCACCCGAATTCATAACATAGGACCAAAGTACCGAACCTTAATTCGGTTTTAAAATATAAGCATGCTGGTATCAAAATATGCTATGAAAATGATAAATTTGCTTTCGAAGGGAACAAGAGTAAGGTGGTCCGCGGAACTGTTCTGTCTTCAAAAAGTGGTCCCTACTTCAAAAAAGTTTGAGAAACGCTGGTCTATGGCGAGTCCTCGGCATCACTTCATTTCACACTTTTGATTTGATTGCCTGGTTGGCTTTTTCCGAGGTTTTCCCCAACCAAAAGTCAAATGCCGGGTAATCTTTTGGCGAATCCTCGGACCTCACCTCATCATTGTAGAAAATTACTAAATTGTAAAACTGTAAAAATTGTAAAATGTTGTAAAAATTTGTAAAAATTGTAATTGTAATATTGTACAATTTTGACTTGTTCCACATCTTAAAGCTTCATTGCTCATGTAAGATCTATGGAACATAATGAATGAATGAATGAATGAATGACCTCAAATGGTTTGTGATTTATTGAATCACTGATACTTTGCTGTCTTTCTTGTAACTTTTGAGGTATTTCGAATCTCACCGGTGAGCAATCCGATGGCATCACGGTGTTCCGAATTCCACCGATGACGTCATTGATGCTCCACCGGTGTCGCACCGGTGCCATCAACTTGCAGAGGTGGTGGCAGTCTCCATCAGCCACCATCAGTGAATCTGATTGGTTCTTGTATAGGGCGGGAATTAGCAGACGAATGACATCGTGCACTGTTGTGTCATGGCGGTGTGTTCTGCTGTATTGTTTGTAATGAGCACAACGTAAAAACAATATGTTAATGGCTTATGAGCGAACATGTCAACGGACCAGTTATTACTACCGGTTCAAGAAATAAATTGTTTATGCTATCTTTTCTTTGAAAGAGATGGCAGTACGGAAATTTCGCAAAATTTTGCTAGCGTAGCACAGACAACAACTTGTACAGTCGCCATGACAACATCGTTCCTTCCAGCAGTTTTGTTCCTTATTTCACTGCAACGTGACGACATTGATGCCACCGGACCGGTGAGATTCGGAATAGGCTGAATGTAAGAACATGCCTGACGGTTGCCAGAGTTGCCATATTGCAGCTCTGAGATAATTCACTGACTCAGCAGAATGAAATCTGTGACGTTTTGCGAAATGGAAGACCAGACAAAAACTCTCACACTCCGTTAATGTTCGCAACAAATATTACAGAAGTCAGTGCCGGGAATAGAACCCAATTTCGCGAAATAATCAGCATCTGTTCTAGCATTGAGCATCCGGAGGGGTCGAACATTGAGTCACAACCATTGAAAAATATTTACAGCCGGATGCAATAGAAAATAAAATGAACATTAATTAATCTGAAGTTCTTCATGAACGTGTAGGGAGAAGTGAATTCAAATGCTTCGTTATTGAAAGCAGAAACTTCAGCTTATTCCCGTGTATGTAGGTAGATCCTTGTAAGAGAAGCCCATGATTAATGCTTCCATTAATTTACATTATGACCTAGCTCTGAAGCCGGTAGTCAAGAGGTTTAAGGGATCTTAAACTGTTACGTCATAGAGGCAACAGGGACTGCCGCTGCCGCCTCCTCCTTCTCCCAGCATCTCCCACCACCCTTCATTACGTATGCCGCAGCCACTAGTCTACACAGATTCATACATTGAATATCTCAATGACGACTCGTTAAAAATTCCTGCTTTACTCTTTATGGCACAGTAAACGTGGAAGAACATATATGTTAAAGTAAATAGAAAGCAATTACACTTTGTAACCATAAACACAATGTAGACTAATTCAAAAGTGTAATTATCGCTAAATTTTTGCTTTGCCGTTACACAGAAATCAGTTCCGAGATTTTTACGAGAACAACACTTATACATTAGAGTAGCTTTTTGCCTGATCTCTGTTATTCTGTTCATGTGTTTGATTGCGCACTCTTTTTTGTCTACTTACTTACTTTCTGGCTTTTAAGCAACCCGGAGGTTCATTGCCGCCTTCACATAAGCCCGCCATTGGTCCCTATCCTGAGCAACATTAATCCAGTCTCTATCATATCCCACCTCCTCCAAATCCATTTTAATATTGTCTTCCCATCTACGTCTCGGCCTCCCTAAAGGTCTTTTTCCCTCCGGCCTCCCAACTAACACTCTAAATGCATTTCTGGATTCGTCCATGCGTGCTACATGTCCTGCCCATCTCAAACATCTGGAGTTAATGTTCCTAATTATGTCAGGTGAAGAATACAATGCGTGCAGTTCTGTGTTGTGTAACTTTCTTCATTCTCCTGTAACTTCATCCCTCTTAGCCCCAAATATTTTCCTAAGCACCTTGTTCTCAAACACCCTTAATCTCTGTTCCTCTCTCAAAGTGAGAGTCCAAGTTTCACAACCATAAAGAACAACCGGTAATATAACTGTTTTATAAATTCTAACTTTCAGATTTTTTGACAGCAGACTGGATGATAAAAGCTTCTCAACCGAATAATAACAGGCATTTCCCATATTTATTCTGCGTTTAATTTTCTCCCGAGTATCATTTATATTTGTTACTGTTGCTCCCAGGTATATGAATTTTCCCACCTCTTCAAAAGATAAGTTTCCAATTTTTATATTTCCATTTCGTACAATATTCTGGTCACGAGACATAATCATATACTTTGTCTTTTCGGGATTTACTTCCAAACCGATCTCTTTTGTCCTAGACTGCTTAATTACTATTACTCAGTGTGTACAATATAATTCATCTGTGAAGTAGCCCACACACACGAAATATAGTAATAAATATTTAATGCAAAACTAGTATGAAATTCCTTAAATACTAAATTGAATTAATTAATAATTTACTCAACGATTTTTTACTTGATTAATAATTTGATGTTGTATAAAGTTTTATTTATTTAAATTTCACCATCAACAGAAGCAATAAAGGCAGCTTACATTATACAATTTATATACAAAATACGTAATAGTAAAAAACAAAACAAGCAATACAAACAAAAGAAAGGATAGGTTATAGATGCTTGAATATGATATTGCAGTTAATCTTAGTGCCAAATGTCAACACAATAATGCAGAATTATTTTAGAATTAGAGGAAAAACATTATGATACACTTATTTGTAACTAGTTTTGTGTGCAAATGATACGCTATGTAAATCAAGATCTTGAGGTGTTAAGTGCACATTGCAAAGATGTTATGGAAGCAACTGAATATTTGTTTGCCAGTAATGAATTTGTTTCAAACAAGAATAAAACTAAAAAAATGACGTTTAATCTTGGAGCATTTCCAAATACTTTCTCATCTGTGAAATTACTTAGATTCAATTTAGATCAAAAACTACTATGGAATGAACTTGTATCTTTTGTCTGTAACAAAATAAGTTGTCCTGAGTTTCGTACATTCTTCGAAGACCTGTGAGTTGTGTAAGTCAACAAGTTATTATGGATGTATATATTTGTCTTTTTCATTGTCATTTATTGTATGGCGTGCACATCTCGGACAATTCGTCTATTGCCAGCAAGATTTTTATATTGCAGAAAAGAGCTTTACGTATCATGGCAAGAAAATCTCATTTTGAACATTGTAAAAACTTACTTTATTAATTATAAATACTAACTTTTCCTGGAATTTATATCTTTGCTCGCGTGATTTTTATAAGAGAAAATGTTGATAAATATTGTAGTAGATCAAACATTTATGATTACGCACTAAGTCACGTGATGATTTGAGTTTGTCGCACTTCCAAAGCACTGAAAAGTTAGGAAATTATGGGAATAAAATTTGTTAATGCCTTTCCTATTAATGCCAAATGTGTTGCTCTTTACCATTTAAAAAACTTCTCTTAAAGTCGTTAACTGATAAGGCCTTTTTACACTGTTTTTAATGTGGAGGTGAATGATCTTGTCTTTTAATTTATAATTAATTTTAATGTGTATTGGTTCCTTTTAACGAAGCCTATTGTAATTTGAATTGTTTAATGGCCATTAAATATTATTATTACTATTAAATTTAAATGTTTAATGGCCAATAAATATTATTATTATTATTATTATTATTATTATTATTATTATTATTATTATTATTATGATTTATGATTATTATTACTATTATAAAAAAGTTATATTACCTGTTGTTCTTTATTGTTGTGAAACTTGGACTCTCACTTTGAGAGAGGAACATAGGTTAAGGGTATTTGAGAATAAGGTGCTTAGGGAAGTATTTGGGGTTAAAAGGGATGAAGTTACAGGAAAATGGAGAAAGTTACACAACACAGAACTGCACGCATTGTATTCTTCACCTGACATAATTAGGAAAGTTAAATCCAGACGTTTGAGATGGACAGGGCATGTAGCACGTACAGGCGAATACAGAAATGCATATAGAGTGCTAGTTGGGAGGCCGGAGGGAAAAAGACCTTTGAGGAGGCCGAGACGTAGATGGGAAGATAATATTAGAATGTATTTGAGGGAGGTGGGATATGATGGTAGAGACTGAATTAATCATGCTCAGGATAGGGACCGATGGCGGACTTATGTGAGGGCAGCAATGAACCTCCGGGTTCCAAAAAAATAAGCCAGTAAGTATTATTAATGTTCTGCGATAATCGTCAGTTTTTTGTGATGGACAACTTGAGGATGAATCTCATTGTGTATTATAATTCTTCAGTAGTTGGTGAGTACTGCATATTATTTATATTCACATAAAATAATTGAAACATAATTAAATATTTTAGCTATTTTTCTCACATATTTTCCCGATTTTTAGCACATAAAAATTAAATATTTTACCTGTTTTAGTACCTAAAAATCAGAGCCCTAATAATTGGAACCACAGACTTGCTGTATTGATTAGAGTGTGCGCTGACAGATGAAGTATTGAAAATGTTAGATCACAATTAAAACTGCAGAACATTATGCGAGCATGAAATATCGGTAGTTTAAGTTGGAGAGAACATGTAGAAAATACTCAACAGCAACAATTTTGTTATTAGCTACAATAACTGCAGTATATTATAATAGCAATCTTCATACGAGTGTAAGAAAATGCTTAGATCGACCCAGACAAGGATGGTAACATAAGGGAAGAGAGAACCGTTTCCTTCAGGAGGCAAAGCAAAACATAGAATCCCCATATAACGAGGTTATGGGGGACATCTTTTGCCTCCTTCCCCCGTTATAGCTTCACCGTGGTACCACAGTCTACTATATACAGTCACGAATCTTTAGTTTTGAGGGTACTAGAAACAATAGACTGTGACGGTAGGCCTACTATTTTGCATTGCCTATAATGAGGCGATATTAGCGATCCTAGTGGTGAGCAACTATCTAATGTTTGCATATTTATTACGTATTGATCTTCGCGACTGGTATATACTAGACTGTAGTGGTACAGTATATCGGAATATGATTATTTAATAAAGGTATTTTCAAGGGCATGTTTCTTACAGTGTTACGTCCATATCCGCAATGTTTCGGACCGAGTTGCATAGGGCTTAAACTGTAGATCTACTACAAATTATAACAGGGCATAACTTAAAACTATCTCCCTCTTTTTCTCTCTCGTACAGAAACACGTGCATACTTCAATAAAACTACGTAACAGTGCTAACAGAAACAATTTAATACAGACGTGGACAAATTTTTAGCCTAAAACGTTTTTCTTGGAAACATAATATAATTCGTCATATCAACTATCAGTATAATTCACAGTCTCTCTGTTGTTGTAAATACGATTGTTTTCATCTTCTGGTATATTTTTCCAATAGTTAAGTATAGTTTGTCTGGCTGTGTTGGTATTACTGGTATTTTAATTATATACTGCAGAAGATATTCCCCCACGGCCTGCAAGAAGACCGGACATGAACGAAATTGAAAATATGTGATCTATACTGAAGAAGAAAGTGAACAAAAAGAGGCTTACAAAAAAACATGGGCACATTTTAGCACTGTCTGATATCTGGCTAAATGATGCTCACATTCAAAGAAAGTGTCAAACTTTCGTTTCCAGCATCCCTGACAAAATCAACGTGTTAATAAAGAATAAGGGAAAATTCACAAAATATTAGTAACCTCAAGACTTAATTTTCTGTTGATTATTTCTGTGCAAAATACATTTTTGTTCATTATTTCTGCCGATAAATACAGCTTTGTTTTACATATAATCAATTTAGTCTAATATTTTGTCCACGTCTGTATAAAGTTTACCTTCCAGAAGATATCATAATTATTAAATGCAACCTCGAATTATTTTATTTAGTCTCGTCTTTAAGTTTACACAGAATACCGGGATCACTTTTCTTTTTCCTGCATTGGTGTGCATTATGTTTTTCATATTTCTCCAAGTGGCGGCCTGAAAATCTGCAGTCTTGTACAGGCTGTTACAAAAGAAACATTACAGTGTTTCCGTTCCTGAAATGAGGTATAGAAATTCTTATACATTCAGAAATTTAAAATAAATATTATAGTCCAGACACATGATCTGAAGACATTAATTAATCAATTTAAGAACAGAAAGTTAATCATAAACAAAAGCAAAAAAAAAAAATGTCTTTTGAATTTAATATTTTTTAACGTTAGTAGAAAAAAAATTCAGACAAGTTTGGGGTGGCAGAGCCTTCCCCATTTCCCCCCATAACTTTAATATGGATGGTAAGTACAGATATCGTATTAAATCAGTCTAGACGACGACGACGTTGATGATGATGATGATGATGATGATGATGATGATGATGATGATGATGATGATGATGATGATGATACAGGTAGTTTAATTCATGACGCATTTTAATTGAATTGTGAATGAAATATACTTCAGTACAGCAATGTATTCTTATTTAAGTTATTCTGTTTTTTGTTGAAATTTTCAAAATATAGGACTTCATTTTCCCTCTTTAAATAAGATGTACGTCATTTTAGTTCCTGCAGGTACTTAAAAATGTTATGCCGGCGATGTACACGCAGCAGCCCAGGCGACCATCTGTTGCCAATGTGATGCCAAGACAAAATAATCCCGCCGTGTGTCAGTCTGCTGTCAGGTTGAAGAGACTCTAAAATAAGTTCATCGTCAAAATGCAAGCGGAGCAAAAAGAAAACCTTCGCATACAGGAAGTAGAGTGTCACAAAGTGGCTTACAGCAAATCTAGTGGCTCAAGCTTAGCGTAATCTTTCCACCTGGCGATACGAGTTCGGATCTCTGACCATACTTACCCCGCTACAGAAACAAACGGAAAAAGAATCCACTGCACTGTTTTCCATAAAACTTCATAACGATTGAATTTCCAAGACGAACCATTAAATATTTTAAATCAAAATCATCAACATAAGCAATATACTTCACAGTTTACAAAATATCACATTTCATATCGTTATTGAAGAGTATGTTAGCAAAAATGTACACTAATGTGTGTGCGTGCGTGTTTGTGTGTTTTATTTTTTCAAAATCTTTTTTTGTGCGAGATCGTGCGTATTTGCTTGTTTTCCGCACAGAACCAATACGCGGTAGGTGTGAAATACCACATTCAGTATTCCCAACGTAACACACATAACAATGTCCCTCTTCTTACCGCTTAAGCGCGACATTAATTTTACTGCTTTAGGCTTTTAACATATTATTTTTAGAGACGTTTGACATAGTAATAATTATAAATTGAAAACTTACCACTGCAATTTCACCTAAATTGCAATGTTAATTATTGTTTTTAAATATTTGCAAAAATTAAGTAAAGTCTACTACTCCACGAAACTTATTGCATTCCTGATACAAGTAACATTAAGGAAGCCGTGAAAAAATCAACAAGATTCCAGATACGGATGTTATTACTGCAATATGTTATATAAATAATATGGTTAAAATATTAAAATAAAAAATAAATCATTACATAACCTTACCGTTTGTTTTAAGTTCGCATTTATAGACTGGGGGAAAAAAAGACAGACGTATATCACGGCCTGCTGGAGTATAGTAAACACAGGAACAATTTTATAGCAACAATGTTGAAGAAAGATATTTTGGTTTTCCGAAGTTGCCGTCATTAAACAGAAACCAAGATCGAGATTTCATTGCAACTAATTAGAAATTCGTCTTTCAGGTATGTAATAAACGATCTTCACACAAAATAATGTACGATACACGAGCGGTATGTTTGTTTTCATGTTCTCGGAAATTAAAAAAGCTCAACTACGTTTCGCTTTTTCAATCTTTTCCTCGACCATGAAAACGTCAACATACCGCTCTTGTAACGTATATTACTATTAGAGGCATGTACCATTACAAAAATGTAATACTACATGCTAATATTTATTTATTTATTTATTTATTTATTTATTTATTTATTTATTTATTTATTTATTTTCCCAATAATTGTAACACCTATATATATAATTTGAACTGGTAATGGAAATTACGGGAAAATCTCTGAACGGATTTTAATAAATGATCCCTCATCTTGAAGTTTGAAACCCAAAGTTTTTCAGAAAAAATAGTAGTTTTCTGTGAAATGTCAATTTTTCAACATAATTTTCCTATTTTCTAAAATCCATTTGTCGTCACTAATTGCATTTCAGAATAAAACAAAACACACACTACAGTAAACAATATTACACGAAGGCCATGATCTGCAAGAATGCTGACATATTTAGAGCTCAAATTAAATTGTTTATTAAAAACTTCAAGACTTCATAAAATAATTTACAGGTCTGATTCTGTGGTGTGTAATTTTCTGAGTACAGCTGTATATTGGATATTAAAAACTACAAAACTTGAGGTGGTTTGATGACATTATTACCATTAGAAATGAAATATTATTATAGTTAATGCCATGATGTGACTATTTTTCATTAATTATATTAATCCTATATTCATGATATGAAAGTGAAACGTTTTGGGGTTATTTAAGTAGATGTAGAGAATATCTTAAATTAGATCTTCATTTCTATAATTTACTGAGTGGCGGCTATATAGTATATGATACTGAAAACTGTAGAACTTACGTAAGATAATACTATTGTTATTAAAAATCAAATATATTTCTTATAGTTATTAATCAAGTGGGGTTGGGTCTTTTATGTGGTGTAGATATTTATATGCGTGATTATCTTCAGTATTGGCTCGAAAGAGCGCAAAAATTAGACTTCTTAGGGAAAGACCAAAAGGTATTATTACTTACTACAAGATTTTGTAGTCTCCCGATCATTTCAGCAAGATCTCTTAGCAGAATAAAATGATTTTACTCTCTACACTTCAAGGCAGTTTAGGAAACATGCAGCAGTTATACAGGGACATCATTTTATTTTTACTTCAATTTTTATTGTACCTGAGTTTTTGAATGTATTTCTCTCCCACCCCTTCTACTAAGGAAGTTCCAACTCCACACAGAACTAAGACCGCAGATGGTAAGCAGTACTGAGTTACTGATTATAGTACGTTCCAGAAATATGTTCGCGTTTTCCAGTGACGAATGAGCTTTCAATATTGAATCAGATTTTCGCACAGGTACTGTCCGTTTGCCTACATCGCATCCCGATTTCCCCCACCTGCTTCTGCTCGCCCCTCTGTAATAGCTGGGCTGTCTTAGCTCTTTTCTGAAAACATTAATTTCTCTTAGGAGTTGGAAGTTTACGTAATATTATACAGCTGTTTAATTTAACTTAAATAAAAGGGTCTCGTTAAGTAATTAACTGTCACGTGATTTCCTCCCTTTCTACAATCCTGCGGCATAACCACTTGGACGGACAGTAGATAGCATGTCTGAGTAATTTTATATTTTCGGGTCGGGCAGAAGTGAAGATTGAATTTACAGTGCGTAGAGTAGGTACAGAATTATTTCAACATGAGTTACTAGTACGAAGGACGAAACTGGCAATTGGAATTAGATGCAATAGTCTATAGTGCGATAATATGCACAAAAGAACTGAAGTCTGTATCGAAATGAACGGCCACCATTTTCAAAATTGTGTTTAAATATTCATATTATGATTATTTTTCAATTTAACTTCATTCTCTATATTGTACGCTAATGTGCTGTAGACAGTATAATATACACTGCATAATGAATACGTTCGCATGGATAACTCACTTCGTGAGTAAAAACACTTATTCTTAATACAGTACTGTACTTTGATTAAACAAAAACCTAATGAAAATTATCGAACTCAAAATCGCGATATTTCCTATTTTACGTAAATGGATGAACTACTTTTCTTCCTTCCTATACCTAGTAGAGTGATTTGTGTTTTACGCCAGTATCATCGAACTCCAGTCTTGGAGGGGGGAGCAAGCGGTGTTTCCGTTTCTCTAAAGGTATAGACAGGTTAATATTAAAAATGTTAGTAAAAATAAAATGATGTTCCTGTACAAAGATGCTATATCTATTGTTCGAAAGCATAGCAAACCTGGCTTTTTTTTTTAACTTTCACCTACAATCCACAATGACCTGAAATAGCTGTAGCTTTAATCCCACATGAAAAACCGACTGATTGCCCTGACACTGTTGCTTGCGTTTTCGCGTTCTAACTAAGAACTGAAGGTGTATAGGTTCAAGAAAAAGAATGTGGCATAAAAAAACATTCAGAGGGAGTATGTTTCATTATTATGGAAGCAAATAACATTCAGAATGTCTGGTATTCTTCATTGAAAATAAATCTGAAAAATGTTTATGTGGGCGTCTAATGAACTTAGTTCGCAGCATTTGGTGCACAAGCCACTAGTAAAATATAATATAAACAGAAAAACTTTAGCTCGCCCCTGAAAGAGTAGAATTTGTGCTTAGGGGCGGATTTCTGAATTAAAATTAAGAAGTATGTAATGCAATTTGTCTTATGTCTACTACGCAATAAGAATATACAGATTTAAATTTTTATAATTTTTCATTTTTTATAAAACCCATACCTAACTTTTTCTATTTAATACTAGAACTGTTAGAATTGACAAGATTAGGATATTTA
The DNA here is from genome assembly GCF_040183065.1 of Periplaneta americana. Lineage (NCBI taxonomy): Eukaryota > Metazoa > Arthropoda > Insecta > Blattodea > Blattidae > Periplaneta > Periplaneta americana. The sequence continues at coordinate 157,640,165 of NC_091127.1, read as the reverse complement.
AATATATATTTTTTATATATTCTTGGGCCTAAATTACTACTGTGATTAAATACTGTAGCAGTGTTACATTTTGGTTTGAATAATATTAAAGAATTCATAGCTTTTGTTTCATAACTATGAGAATACAATTCAAAATTATTTCGATTTTTATTTATGAATTTTATTAATACGATCCTGGTTGAGTGGAAGAAAAGGTCAGACGGCCTTAACTCTTCAAGGGAAAATAAAAACTATTACTAAATTAATTATCTTATTTTAAGAACATTAAAGTCTAAAAACAATGTTTGAGATGGAAAATCGTAGGTTTATGAAGACATATTTTAATTATTTTCTTTTGTAATAAATAAAATGGATTAAAATTGGATTTAAATAAGCTACCCCATCCTATAATTCCTTACATAATTACCGATTGAAATAAAGTTAAGTATATTGTGCGTAATAAACTTATTGACAAGTAATTGCTCAATAACACAAAATAGTATATCATTTCACGTAATTTATTACAAAGGTAATTAATGTGTTCCTTCCATTTTAATTGATTGTCAAAAATTATGCCTAAATACTTAACTTCAGAGGACTCCTTAATAATTGGACATTAAATAGATGAACACATTACAAAACTGTTAACTCTTTTGAGTACAATATATACACACTACTTTCAAGGATATTCTACTTTGTTTGAATTTACTATTTACAGCGTGTCTACATTTATGCTATTGGTAAATCTTTTGAATACAATGTACCCTATAATACACTGTGTACATAAAATAATGTAACAAAATAATATCAAAATATCTAATAACTTGATCAGAATAGTTGAATTATGGTCATTGTAAGATGCTAACAAAAGTTGGGGGATTTTATTCATTGGCAATAGTCATTGTTGCTTGAGCCGTATGTCACATTTTTTCCGTATGTCAAATTTTTTCTAAAAAAATGGCGAATTTAGAACAGAAAGCTCGTTGTGTAGAACGGCTATAAACAGACTAATTCAACAACTCAGGTTCAAAGAAATTATAGGTGAATCCACAATACTCGTCATGCATATTCTAGACGTGATATTCGGTTGTAGTATCAGAAACTTATGCAAACAGGTAGCGTAGGAGAGGCAATACCTACAGGAATACTGAGCAAGATTAATTGAGTCTTTACCATCATATCTCCCATCTCCCTCAAATCTAGTTTCATATTATCCTGTCATCTACGTCTCGGCCTCCCCAAAGATTTGTTTCCCTCCTGCCTCCCAACTAACATTCTATATGCATTTCTGGGTTCCTACATACGTGCTACATGCACTGCCCATCTCAAACGTCTGGATGTAATGTTCCTAATTATGTCAGGTAGAGAATAAAATGCACACAGTTCTGCGTTGTATGTAACTTTCTCCATTCTCCTGTAATTTCATCCCTCTTAGCCCCAAATATTCTCCTCAGCACCTTATTCTCAAATACCCTTAGCTTCTGTTCCTCTCTCAAACTAAGAGTCCACGTTTCACAACCATGCAGAACAACCGGTAACATAACTGTTTCATAAATTCTAACTTTCAGCTTTTCTGAGAGTAGACTGGATGACAAAATTTTCTGAACCGAATAATACCAGGCATTTCTCATTTATTCTGCGTTTAATTTCCTTCCGAGTGTCCTTTATATTTGTTACTGTTGCTCAAAGTTATTTGAATTTTTTCCACCTCTTCAAGGGTATGTGAGCGTATTTTATGGATGGTCAAGATGTAACTTTATGCTCGACCATGCCGAAATGTAGTAATTATACACCTGGTAGTAGCCCTTTAATGTACCTCATTAAAGTACACCTATTCATTATAATTCAGTTGTTCAGCCAATGAGAAATCACCAAGTATCGATTATTCTCGGATATGCAATCGAAAGACAATTAGCGAAAAGTCACGGAGGCTGGAAATCCAATACTGACGCAGAAAGTTATGTTCTGTTACTATAATAATTAGCGTTAATTGTAAATAATATTCAAATAAATTCAATTTGTCATCTCGTTTTTCAATTCTAAATCAATTTCCAGGTTATAACAGAGTAATCTTCATCTTATTCTCTGCCAAGGTCAATGACATTCAGCCTCGAAAAAAATCAATACTTTCGCGTCTGCGCACATCTCAGAATTTAGGTCAGTTCGCACATAACCATAAGAAGACCTAATTTTAAATTATTTCAAGTTAGAAATATGGTCGAGCATAATAAGTCGTATGGAACTTGCCTATAATGGTAATTAAGACACTCGTATGAAAATTATGAAACTCGCTTGCGCTCGTTTCATAAACAAACATACTCGCGTCTTAATTACTACCATTATAGGTAAGGTAAAGGTATCCCCGTAACATGCCATGAAGGCACTTGGGGGGCATGGAGGTAGAGCCCCATGCTTTCCATGACCTCGGCACTAGAATGAGGTGGTGTGGTCGGCACCACGCTCTGACCGCCTTTTACCCCCGGGAAAGACCCGGTACTCAATTTTATAGAAGGCTGAGTGAACCTTGGGGCCGTTCTGAAAGTTTGGCAACGAGAAAAAATCCTGTCACCACCTGGGATCGAACCCCGGACCTTCCAGTCCGTAGCCAGCTGCTCTACCAACTGAGCTAGGATCGTTGCATAATGTACTATTCTTTCACAGGAACAGATAAAATGTCCCTTGTTTCGTGGTCATTTCTATGACGATTTAAGCATTGATCTTGAATCAAACTACGTAGCCACAGACCCTTCCTACTTCTGTCTTTCCAGTTTTGGCTCATGGTTGTAAAAGGAATGGGATGGAAAGAGCTGAAGAATCCTGTTCTTGAAATGAAATGACACACGACGATGATGATGATGATGATTATTATTATCATTATTATTATTATTTATTTTTTTATTTTTGTTGCAGACGGGGGCTGAGTGCATAGAAGTAAGACAGCGTTGGAAGAGCGGAGGGATCTGCCAGACCAGAGGTAAAGCGCAGCTCTAACTTTTAACACATTGTTTCTAGTGGAGATTTTACTTGCGTCGAACTGTGTTAGGTTGTTGTGTTAGGAGGCGTGTGGCAGACTGATAGTGCCCTATCAGCAGGCACCAGAGCCTTGCCGCCATTAGTCTTCATTACTCAGCTCCCCAAGACAAAACACTACGAAATTACTTTACACAAGGAACATTGTGCTAATAAAAAGAAGCACAGAGTTCATCTACTTTCCACATCGCGAAACAATTCGGAGGGACAACTAATAAAACTAAGATGATGGCTTTCCAAGAACAGAGCATCTGAGATACACAATGGCCATACACAACAGTATTATACATTAAGCCTCTCTCTTTTTCTTCGTCTTACAGTTTTTAGCTCCAAATTCTGGTTCGTTATTGCTTATCATCCAATCCATTTTCAGTTTCTACGAAAAGTGATGTTTCACTCCTGACTTTATACTTATGTGAAACCCCCAGATCTTTTTACAGGAAACAAATGCCTGTGAAAAATGAAGCTTTTTACTTTAATAATAATCATCATCATCATCATCATCATCCTTCACGAATTAGGCCTCTGTAGACCTGTTTCGGCCCCATCTAGCAGTCTTCTAAAAGGTCTTCCTGGTCGACGATGTCCTCTAGGTTTATATTGCATCATAATTTTTGGGATTCTTGAATTTTCCATTCTTCTTACATGATCTAGCCAATTGAATTTGTATCTGCTGATTTTTTCTTCTACTGACTCTACTTCTAATTGTTCTAAAATTTCTTCATTCCTTTTTCGGTCTAAAAGAGTATATCCTGCTGTTCTCCTGAAAAATTTCATTTCCGTTGCTTTGATTCTGTACATGTCTTTTTTCTTTAATGTCCAAATCTCGCTTCCGTATAGAAGGGTGGGTAATGCTAGTGTATTATATATTTTTATTCTTGTAGATTTTTGTACTAATTTAGCTTTTAATGTATTGTTTATTATTCCTAGAATTTGTGTAAATTTGGTAATTTTCTTGTTCACATCTTTTTCATTTTGATAAGATATTTCACAACCCAGATAATTGAAATTTTGCACTTGTTCGAGGCATTGGTTATTGTGTATTATCTTACTTCTGACTGGGTCTTGTCCTAAAAATGCCATTACTTTTGATTTTTGTACTGAAATTTCCATCCCAAAATCTTTTAATATTTCATTTAATGTATACAATCCTCTTTGTAAATTATCCTCTGAATTGGAAATTATGACTTGATCATCGGCATAGAGTAAGGTATTTAATGTTAGAGCACTGGTTATTTTGATTCCTGATGTGTAGATTTGGTTCCATTTTAAAATAATTTCATTTATATAAATATTAAATAAAGTTGGTGATAGTGGACAACCTTGTCGAACTCCATTATTAACTAATTTTCTTTCGGATATACAGTTATTTATTTTGACACTTATTTTGCTGTCCGTGTAGATTTCTATTATATTTTGGAATAGCAAATTTGGAATATTTTTTTCTTGTAATATGTCGAATAAAAGGTCTCTTCGGACTTTATCAAAAGCTTTCACAAAATCAATAAAAGCTATATGGGTTTCTAAATTAAATTCTCTTCTTTTTTCCAACAATAGTTTGATACTAAATAATGGATCTACACATGATCTTCCTTTTCTAAAGCCATTTTGACACTCCAGAAGGCAATATAATACATAATTAAGATAATACAATGACAATTATTTTTATCTTCACAACACCAATCAAATAATTATGTATTAATAATAATAATAATAATAATAATAATAATAATAATAATAATAATAGTAGTAGTAATAATAATAATAATAATAATAATAACGATAATAGTAATGATAGTCATATCTAAATTAAATTAAATTAATAAACTCGATCGCAATTATAACTTCAATTTGACTGTGCCCGTAAGAAATCGTTTAGCCTTTTCTTGAAAGTGGTTATTGTCTGGCAGCCCCTAATCTTCTGAGGTAGAGAATTCCATTCACGGGGGACTGAGACAGTAAAAGAGGATGAATAGTGGGATGTTCTGTGGGCAGGAATTGCTAGGATTTGGCTCTCCTGTGACCTGCTGTTTAGATTGTGATTGGAGGATAAGTAGTTTAACCGGGAACGAAGATAATTTGGAGTAGAAGTGTGGAGAACTCGAAACAGAAGAGACAGCGAATGAAGTGTTCTACGGTTACTAAGTTGCAGCCAGGATAAAGATTTGAACGAGGGGTTAGGTACAGCTTACAGCAGTAACATTTTTGGAAATATTCAATATTGTTTTCCTCCATTACTGTATCTTGTACAATGATGAAAATTGGTATGTGTAAAACAATTTCCTTCTGTTGTATAAAAATATTTTTACGATTTAAAAAAAATTAATGCTATATATTTTTTTTCGAAATTCATAATGGTGGTAGTTCACAGTGCATTGATGAAGCGTTTCCCTCATAACTCATAAACTTGTTAACTTTTTCATGTTCTCTCTCTTTTATTTTATTGCTGAAACTCATGTTTACAATATCATGCTCTTTCAACTACATTCCTTAATAAATAATATATATTTCTTATTTTGTGTTAGAATAAAATACTGATATTTGACCATTCTAATAAATTCATTTTTATCAGAGGAATAATTTTGGATCATATTGCAGATATGACATAGATAAATATACACAAAAGAAAGAAATTTCATCACAGAATGTTGGATAGTTTTTGAGTTATGTGGGAAACACTTCATCACTACACAGTGAACTGAATTTTGAAAAAAAAAATGTAAATAATTTTTTAATCGTAAAAGGACGGTGTTTTATACATACCAATTTTCATTATTGTACAAGATACAGTAATGGAGGAAAAAAATGTTGGATATTTCCAAAATTTTGCTGCTGTAAGCTGTCCCTGACCCCTTAAATGTAATCTCTCTATCTTTCAAAATGTGGATTATACTGTACAATAATTTTTCTGTTATGAAAACTTATTGAAAAATTACATTTTTGTAGGAAAAAAATTAATTACTCCAGAATGAGTGTACTTAGATCAATGAATTTTGGGATAGAGTTAGACATATCTGAAATGTTTCTTGTGCAATTATCACTTTTATTTTAAAAATTTGTGACAGCTAGTTCACGCATTGTAATCCACATTTTTTCTCTCTTTTATGTAGGAAACATTTCCACTTTCTAAAATTCTCTTGAGTTTGAAATTCGCGGCAAATTGATCAGGTACCGCCACTGTCAATTACATCATAACTTTGGAAGTTGGTAAAACTTGTCAATCAACTTATTCCCTCCACTTTTAGTAAACAGTTATGGAGTTTGCTACAAGTGTTGAAAAGTTAGATTTATTCCTTAGGAAAGAAAAGTGAAAATGGGTCGAAATCCAGTGACTATGGACATGAAGTGACAGAGTATTTTAATCTGCAATATTATTTATGATAATATTATATCAGGTACGGAGCCCCAACATCTACAAGGACATCATTTTATTTTTATTAATACTTTTAATATTAACCTGGCTATACCTTTGGATTAAGGGTTGAGAACCGGATACATCGTTTGCTACCCCATTCCACGACTGGAGTTCGATTATACTGGCGCAAAATACAAACAAATCACTTTACTAGGTATAGGAGGGAAGAAAAATAGTTCATAAATTTACGTAAACTAGGATATATTGCGATTTTGAGTTTGATAATTTTCATTAGGTGTTTGTTTAATCAATGTACAGTACAGTATTAACAATAAGTGTTTTTACTCACGAACTGAGCTATCCATTCGGACATATTCATTATCCAGTGTAAATTATACTGTCTACAGCACATTAGCATACAATCTAGAGAATGAAGTTAAATTGAAAAATAATTATAATATAGATATTTAAACACATTTTTGAAAATGGTGGTCTTTCATTTCGATACAGGCTTCAGTTCTTTTATGCATATTATCGCACTATAGACTATTGTACCTAATTCCAATTATCAGTTTCGTCCTTCGTACTAGTAACTCATGTTGAAATAATTCTGTACCTACTCTATAAAAGAGTGCCTTACGTACTGTGAATTCAATCTTCACTTCTGCCCGACCCGAAAATATAAAATTACTCAGACATGCTATCTACTGTCCGTCCAAGTGGTTATGTCGCAGGGTCGTAGAAAGGGGGGAAATCACATGACAGTTAATTACTTAACGAGGTTCTTTTATTTAAGTTATTTTAAACAGTTGTATAATATTACGTAGACGTCCAATTCCTAACAGAAATTAACGTTTTCAGAAAAAAAGAGCTGAGACAGCCCAGCCACTAGCCTTTACAAAGGAGCGAGCAGATGCGGGTGAGGTAAACCGAGATGCGATGTAGGCAAACGGACGACAGTACCTGTGCGAAAATATAATTCTATATTGAAAGCTCTTTCGTCACTGAAAAACGCGAAAGTATTTCTGAAACGTACTTTACTCACTAACTCAGTAGTGTTTACTTTGACTGCATACGCGGCCTTGGTTTTGTATGGAGTGTGGTTGCAAGTTTACTAGTAGAAGGGGTGGGAGTGAAGTACATTAAAAAACTCAGGTACAATTAAAATTGAAATAAAAATAAAATGATGTCCCTGTATAATCACGTTTCAGTCACAGCTTTGACCTACTCTTCCCATCTAATTTTAACTCTAAAAAGAAATTTTCCTAATTTATGCAGATTGCTAGCGTTTAGGGAACCATTCATTTATATATGCCACTATAGCGTTTATGTTAAAAGAATTTTATCCACCCAACAGTTTCTCAAATCATTCGTTGCCGCTCAATTGAGAGCTATATGCGTCTTCCGGTAGTCCGCGTAACGGACATTTATCTTTCTCTACGTTTCCTCTCTTATCCTTGAGCCTCCAGATATCTAATATCCACCATGCCATTCCTGTTCTCTCTTTCTTTGAATTTAATCTAATATATTCTTCCTGTTCCCAAAACATATTTTAGTGATCCTAGGTCTCTAATATTACGAAAAATATCGTCTCGAAATTTCGTTTGTCCTCTCTTTTAATATTCTTTCAATAGTCTTTGTGTTTATAGTCCCTAGTTTTCTCCATGGCCAATTTAGATCTAATCTGTTTATTTCTAATTCCAGTTCTTTCAAGTAATTCGATTTCCAATGAGCGGCTTCCATATAGAAGATACATTTTTTCATGATCTCTCAATCATTCTTCAGCAAAATATTGCCTAAATAATACTTTCATGTATAGAAACAAGGTTGTATTGTATTGTATTGTATTTATTAACATTCCATGGTATTCATACATGCTTACAGCTAGAATATGGAACAAGTCAAAAAACTTAATACTATTATAAAGTCTTAATTTATAGTCACAGTCTAGATGAAATATATACAGACGAGATTTACAATATAGTCTACTAGTACAACACAAAGTTTTAGTATCAATTTCATGAAGAGTTATTGAATGTCATGAATAGAATAGAAGGCGTGAGAAATTAAGTACTTCTTTAATTTGGCCCTAAATAATTTTATGTTTTGAGTTTCATTTTTTATATCGATAGGGAGGCTATTAAAAATTTTTACTGTCATATAACGTACTCCTTTTTGATAGCACGATAGACTTGCCGATGGAGTATGAAAGTCATTTTTTGACGTGTATTTATGCTATGAACTGTTGAATTAGTTACAAAGTAACTACGCTGAGCCAGCCTATCATTGATACCGATCTAAAAAAAAAACACCTGTTGCTACTCGCTTATCATTGACAGACTGACTTCTCGGAACAACTCTGCAGCATTGCGCTTTGAAATATAGTCCCGGAATAAAAATGAATCCATAGTTGCATAAATAACATTAGTCCATAAAAGTAAATTTTACAGAAGAGACATAAAACAGATTTTTACCTGAACTGTGAATGCATGGGAGTCTTCATTTGGTGAAATATTAATCCTCCATATTGGACTACTTTAAACATAAAATTCAGGGTGATACTTTTTATTGTTATTTTTCTGTAATTTTTTTTAAATTTTGTGGACTCATGTTTTCTTGTTGCAAGATAGAATTTTAAAGCAAAAATTGATACAAATCAATAGGATTTAACCCGGACAGGTTAATTTTCACTAATTTCGTCCGGATGAGATGAACCTGTCTGGTGAGACATAAAAATATGTTGCAGCCGCCAAATTACTCTTCAAGGAACGACCACTCCTATAAATAGAGGGAAAGAAGACAGAGGACGGACACTGGAAAGTTTTCTTTTCTCAATCGTACTATCAGGGACTGGAATGCTTTACCTGCAGACTTACTAAAGGCTTTACCAACAACCAAATATGTATTTAAATATAGGCTAAAGGACTTTACTAATAGACGGTAGTATATTATACACACTATTTAAAGGGTGTAATTGATATTTTGTTATTTGAAGTGTTGTATCAGTGAAGAAGTGTGTTGTGTCAGTGATGTGTGTTTGTGTCAATGAAGTTTCATAGTTTATAGTGGTAGAGCAAAGTAATTGAACACTGAAATGTTTTTGATGTGTTAGTGAAATCAGGATAGTGTCAGTGAAATGTGCAGTGAGTAAGTTACCAGCGGGTACTTGTGCGTGTATGGACATATCATACTTGTGGGTTTTAGTTAAAACTTAGGGTTAAGATATAAATTTCATTTAGCCTACATTAAATGGTATTTTAAGTGATTGTGCTTCATTTAATTTAGGATGTTCCTTGTTAATATTATTATACTATTATTATTATTATTATTATTATTATTATTATTATTATTATTATTATTATTATTATTTATTATTATTATTATTATTATTATTATTATTATTATTATTATTATTGTTATTATTACTCAGAATAAAACGTCACAACATCATATGTTCTATGATCGCAGATGCACTTCGATCCAAAAACCTAGACGTTCACGAGGAAGTTCATTGTATTGCTGATGGTAAGAGCAATCGTAGGATCGATATCATAACTATAAACAGGAATAAACAGACAGCCGAAATAATTGATCCTACGATCAGATTTGAAATCTCAGCCACTCAACCATCTGAAGTGAACGAAGAGAAAAAGAAAATCTACGAGCCCACGATTCAGTACCTATTGGCGAAAAAATCACAGTTACCGGTCTCTTCTTCGGAGCGAGAGGCACCATCCTGAAAGCCTTTGTAAAGTGGAGGGAAAAATGCAAGCTGACGAGAGATCTTCAAGATGCCATCGTCACCACCATTATAAAATTTTCTGTAGCATCTTTATGGCGTACATTCAATTTAAATTATACTTGGTTCTATTTTTTTTCTTATGTCTTAATCACTTTTGTCTGAAACCTGTTTATATAATTTTTCATTTTAAATTTTATTGTCAGCTATTCTGTGTCGCAGGGCAAACCCAAAATATTGGGTCAGACCAATAAATTAAAAAAAAAAAATGGTTTTGAGGGAGATGGGATATGATGGTAGAGACTGGATTAATTTTGCTCAGGATAGGGACCATGGCGGGCTTATGTGAGGGTGGCAATGAACCTTCGGGTTCCTTAAAAGCCAGTAAGTAAGTAAGTATTAATTATTATTATTAATTTATTTTTAATTGTAATTATTGAGTGTAATTAGTTACCACTGCCACCGGGTATTTATCCATTTGCAGTGTGAATAAATACATACATACACGTCCGGACTGGACTCTGTCCGAACGCCCTTTTATCCGGATTTCAAAGAAATTGTACTTATATAATGCGAGATTAATTCATGATAATGTTATACTTATAACACGAAACTGCTTTTTTTTTTTTTTTTTTTTTAAGAAGATGAGCATGACACAAAACTATAAAACATTAAAAACACAATATAAGGCACAAACACGCAAATAAAATGAGAGGGAAATGTATTGTGAATTTATTTAACTCACAACAGGGTTTTTATTCTTCCAACAATAATTCCTTTCTACAATTCGCCTTAAACGCTCTCGTCAAGAATTGGATTTTCACTCAACACAATATCCGTTATAAAACTCCACCGACGACAATGACAATTTACTTGGACTAGTACGAACAACAATGAACTGTTAATCTTAACTAATATTTACAAAGCACTATTTACAAATCAGAACTATCAGTTCTGATGTTCACAGTTCTTCTATCTCAGTCACTCGAGTTCACAGTATCTCGAACCACAGACCTTCAGAGACAGTTCACTGTACTCGAACTCGGGTCCCTCCAACTTCAGTCCACTGCACTCGAACTCAGGTCCCTCCAACTGCGGTCCACTGCACTCGAACTCAGGCCTTCGGATGCTGACGCAGATGAGGACGCACACTCGAGTCGAACTCCGGTTGGCTTAGTCACTGACTGGCTGATTAATCAACTGAAAAACTGCTCGAGTTCGCTGGCGCTTCTTCTTTTATAGCAAAATCATAGTTGCGAGAAATTTCTACAGGTGTGTAGAGAATTATCTAGATATCTCCACTTCGACGGACTTCTCGAAGGGTCGGGAAGGTCCGTTTCCCATTCACTGCGTTAAGTAGCAGCTGCGCGCGCAGCCTCCCCTCGCGTGTAGGCCCCTTTCCCCACTACTCCGCCGCGCGCCGACCCCCCGTGCTCCTCGCGATCTGCTTTCTTGCGGGACGCTGGTCGTGAGTTCGATTCTCACGTCGCTGTCACAGTATTTACAGAGAATCTAAACAGATTCACTGAATTCATATTTAAAAACGCTATTACTGCAGTCATACCTGAGGGCATATTTACTGTACTTCTGTGTACGTTTCTGTGAATATGTTTTTCTACATCGTCATAGCTACAGCGATTGAAATCTGTCCCGTTGAGAGCGATTATGTACACTACATTCACGCCGTAAGTCGGAGGTGCGTGGTTCCCCTCTCTGTACCGCCGTGTGTGGTGATTAAATTCAGCCTCTCGATGTTTGCCTCTATCGGGTTCTCGGGAGAGCGAATTCTCCCTTCGATGAGATTCTGAACGGAAAGGAATTGGAACGTAAAATGCATGGATTTTCTTTTGGTGTTCGGTTCGTTGCAGAGAGAAGAATCCGCTACGGTATCGGGTTTCACAGGTTGGAAAAGAAGAAATAAAAGATGAAGTCTCTGAAAAGCGTGATAATCTCACAATACTCCTGGAAGTTTTAGCTGCATGGAAAGAGAACCAGGAACAGATGCCTCATATTTCAGGCAGCAGCAGGTGTTCCAGAGCTGTGCTTGTATCCTGCTCCAGAAAGCGAGGATTTGTAATCCCCCGCCAGGATTACAGGACGCACATGTGGAATACCTGCCTGATTGGCTCGTGGGGTATTTAGCAACTCGAGTGTAGGCGCTCCACTCCATTCTTGTCCCTGATACTTAGAACGTGAGTGTATAGACGTACGTATGTGTACACACACACCCAAAACCAAGAATAAAAACTAATATAAATATATATTAAATTACTGAATATGAATTATACGAGTACATGCACAATTACAATGATTAGTATTTGGTAATCAATATTTATTTATTTAATCTAGTAGAAATAAGGCCATGAGGCCTTCTTTTCCCTTCTACCAGGGGATTACACCCATAATATTAAGAATACAATTAAAATAATTACAATTAATACGGACTGGAAGGTCCAGGGTTCGATCCCAGGTGGTGACAGGATTTTTTCTCGTTGCCAAACTTTCAGAACGGCCCCGAGGTTCACTCAGCCTCCTGTAAAATTCAGTACCGGGTCTTTCCCGGGGGTAAAAGGCGGTCAGAGCGTGGTGCCGACCACACCACCTCATTCTAGTACCGAGGTCACGGAAAGCATGGGGCTCTACCTCCATGCCCCCCAAGTGCCTTCATGGCATGTTACGGGGATACCTTTACCTTTTACCTTTTTTACAATTAATATTAAATTTAGATAGAGAGAGAGAGAGAAACTCATCCGGCCTTAATTAAGGATGACCACGAGGATCCGGAAATGAATAGCAAACAAATACAATTAAATATGAATATTGTTATAAAAATAAATTGTAATAATTAAGCACCATTGATTATCAATTGTAAAATAAAATCTTAGAATATGACCAAATTATACTGATAAAAAAAAGATTTTATTTAAAATTAGCATATCCTTAATTAAGGCCTTCTGAGTGGTATAAATGAAATTGTATAATCTGCAGGGAATCTTCGAGAATTTGCGAGATGATTTTTTGAATTTCAAAAGATGATATTGATAATTGTTTAAAAAAAATTATATGTAAATTTTGGTAAAGAACTCCGAGCACCAAAAAATAAACCTGTCACTGACCAATTGGAGAGAGGGATGTTATACTTGGCACTAAGGTAGGGAATACAAGGTTCATAAATGACCCTCTTTTCCTGATCAACCTGATGAGCTTGGTTTAGATCTCTCTCCATGCGTATAGTTGGATCTATGATAATAGCCTTTTGTTGTTGCCTGTTTATTGATATTATATCCGCTCTTCTGTGAGAGTCGTCTTCAGAAATGCAGTGGACCTCTTCATGAACTTCCCAACCCTTGTTCCGAAGAAGACAGGCGATAACTCCACGGACTCTATGATGCCTGTTGTTACGCAACAACTCTCCTTTCCGACAAAAGCCCAATATAACAATCGAATAATTAACTTTTTAGGTCACTGAAGATATCTGCTTTTATCGCTAGACAATGAAACGGATATTGTTCTGTATTGAATTCACTCTCACATCACCCCAACAAAATAAATTATACACGCCATTGTGTTGTATTTAGTAGGCACTGTAAAGCAAGCAATCGTATATTTCGTATTACCGATGTACTTATTCACCCCTGCCACCTCTCTTGCAGCGAAAGGGGGGAGAGTGCAGGCGCCCCCGAGCGAAGCACTCATCGCATGTCAGAATCAGCCCCAATCACCGACGACGTATGTAGGCCTACGTAAAGGTATAACGCACAGCTCAAGCATGTAACTTCAAAGTTTTTCCTAAGGAATGAGTGTTGTCCATTTCCACTAATTATTAGCTATCATAAATTATATTATCCACTAGCCGTACCCGTCCGCTCCGCTGCACCCGTTACAAATAAATATAAAGTAATTACATAATTAAAATAGGACGTTTGATCCAGGGAACATTCGTGTTTGATAAAAGGATAAATAGTTTAATATGTTACTTAATTTAAATTGCATCCAAATAATTAAAATGCGATCATTTTGGTCCAGAGACCACTCATTGGTGCAATGACAATTCCTTTAACATGTTTCTAATTTTTATTGCATGCAACCATAGTTTAATGAAGATTGACATCATTTAGATTAATGTGTATACTTTATATTACTTGTTATAGGTTTCCATTGAATTATGGTAATAACTTAATTTTAACCCTTGTTTTCTATGTATTCAGTAAAAGGTGTTTGGCCCACTATGCTTCTGAACCTTACAAATAACTTAAATTATATTATATAATATTACATTACATATATTATATTATATTATATTATATTATATTATATTATATTATATTATATTATATTATATTATATTATATTATATTATATTATATTATATGAGGGGCTTAGAACACAAAGCAGGTAAGTGACATTATTAAAACATGAGGTAAGTGCGTGTTGTGATAGCCCAAAAGGATGTTTCTTTGGGATAAAGTCACGTAAGAAATCACACTGTGCAGTGCTGCTATATGGGCATCATTTCACCAAACTAGTGTATAATATTCCATTGCATGTAGAACTTTAACTGTAATTTCCTCAAAACTAGGTTTCCGTCACTTACCTGCTTTTTGTTCTAAGCCCCTCATATTATATCACAAGTTACTGTAATAACATTATAGCAGTATGTCCATCTAGAGAAACTACACTTTCCAATGGTGAAATAATAATTAATTATACAAATCGGTTAATTTAGCTTCCGATATTACTTCATACAAACACAGAAACATTCTCTGTAGGCTATCTTTCATAGCTTTCGATTGTTGCTGTCCAAGGCCCCTTATAGACGAAGTCATTTGTTTTTTAATTCATTACACGGCCTTAGATGGCAGTTATTTTAATTTTAAAACTCATTTATCTCATTAAATATCAGTCCTATCAAAATTTTTCAAGGAATAAAACGTATCGCAAATTATTTTTAAAGAAACTTTTGTTATGTAACATTTTTCAAAAATCAATAATAAGCGAGATATTTCGATTTATGTAATTCAGGCCCCCTTATAACCCCCCCTCTTAAATAATGTATTTTGAATGCCATATAGCCTAAAATCTAAGTTACAACGAACTTAATTTATATTCCAATTTTCATCGAAATCCGTTCATCCATTATCGCGTGAAAAGGTAACAAACATCCAGACAGACAGATAGACAGACAGACAGACTGACATACAAACAACAATTTCAAAAAAGAGATTTTCGGTTTCAGGGTGTTTATTATATATGTCAGGACCAATTATTTTTGGAAAATCGAAAATTACCAGAAAAATTTCGGCTACAGATGTATTATTAGTATAGATGGAATAATTGTAGGCCTAGTTACTACATTAATAGTCACAATAACTTTGATAAGCTTTTTAACTTTACACAGACTAATTAAATAAAGGTACGCTAATTTGTTTATATTCCATGTGAAGGCTTGGTGTTGTGCTGGTCCCTCATCACGTGAGTAATCAATTTTACTGTCTCAACAGAGAAAGTATTGTGATGAGAAATCAATCAATTTCGAGATTTCGCTGAAGTCACGCTTTTTTCATCCATTATGACGGAAAAGTGCATGTATTCAATGAAGAAATGAAGGACAAGTAATCATTAATACAAGATATAAATTGCATTAGGTTTATCTGACTGTCACAATCTTTATAAATTCAGTAAGAACCTATCCTTAAAAATCCTAATATGTAAATAACATGCAACTGAGGGCATGAACGTTTCACAAAATTACAGAGATTCAATGAATCCCTATCACATTTTAACATACGACTGTATTTTTTATTTCAACAGGTATTTTCATTTGAAATGTGTTTGCTATTTTGCTCTCTCATGACGTGAGTCATGAGCAGGGAGCGAAACTTGTTGTCCGATGGGAGAGAGACAAGTGGTTTTAGGTTAACTGTGTTCTAGAGTCCCTCTACTGTGCACAATAGAAGACGGCGTGGGTCGTGTCCGTTGAACTACAGTGCCTTAGTTGTTCGCTATTCGCTTGCATTGTGTTGCAGTCGACGAGTAACTTTTTAATTGGTTATTTTACGACGCTTTATCAACTGCGACGAGTAACTTATACAGTATTATAAACTAGAGATTACAGAATTCTGTATTAATTTCGAAAAAATCGCGATAAAAATATTATATTTCGTGTTTTATCCCTGATTGGCTGAAAGATATTCGCAATAGTTTCGTATAAATTGGAAAGAGATTTTTACGTGACTATTACACTCTTACTACGTCATACTAGTTTCGACCAATAAAACGGTACGAAAGGGCGTATTTCAACCAATCATGGCTGCTTATCGCACAATTTTATCGCGTCCCTAGCATTTGTTTAATTTTATCGCGTCCCTAGCATTTGTTTAATTTTATCGCGTCCCTAGCATTTGTTTCTTTGTTTGCCAACATTTGAAACTGCGCTGGTCTGGACGTCAAAAAAAAAAATATATATATATATATATATATATATATATATATATAAGTCGATGCACAGCAGTTTCAAATATGACTCGCATTGGCATTCAAGAACAAGAATTAATAAAAATCACTGATCATACCTATGCATCTTCTGAAATCCGATTTACAAATAAATGAAGAGCACCATTCGGAAATCCTGAATACGTTGAATACACCATGTAGGCCTAAATCAACGAGTTCCACTTCTATTACGCACACGTCCAATATAACATCAATTGAACCACCAACCACATTCAAATTTGAAAATTTTACATTCAATAATTATTGCTTTTAAAATTATTCATGTTTATTTTTATGTCATCGTCGTTAATGAAAACTTTTCTAACACTTGTGTATATTAGTTAGGTTATGTTATAGCTTCTGCTGTATGATATGGATAGTCACGTATCAGAGATTGTTTAATATTAAGATTTATTGAAAATCATCTGTCAAGTGACGTTGATTACTGGGATTCGGATAATTGAAGTGGAATGTTGCATTTTAATAAAAATGAAACTGAATCAACAAAGCCTTCTTGACTAGCAACATATCCATCGTCTATAATAGATCGATAGCTTCTCGACGAGAAGGCATTGCTCACTACTGCCATCTAGCATGCCTCTAGCGTAATATTTGTAATGTTAAGATGGTACAATAATACATTTGAAGACAGTTGTATTTTCGTAAGTCAATTAATATTTTATTGTATTGGAGTACTTCGTTACTTCTAATCTTTATATACTTTCTTCTAATCGTGCAATAGTCAATTAAATCCCACTCGAGTTTTTGATTTTCTCTAGATAAATCAAAACGTCTAGTGACATTACTGTTGAAAAAATAACCCGATATTATGCATTAGGCGTCAAAATAATGGTAAAAAAGGTTGCATACATTAATTTATTCAATAGATGCAAAAGGAACCCAGACACATTTCAACACAGCAGGTGTAAATATGGGAAATGCATGTTATTATTCGGTTGAGAAGCTCTTATCATCCAGTCTACTGTCAAAAAATCTGAAAGTTAGAATTTATAAAACAGTTATATTACCGGTTCTTCTGTAGGGTTGTGAAACTTGGACTCTCACTCTGAGAGAGGAACATAGGTTAAGGGTGTTTGAGAATAAAGTGCTTAGCAAAATATTTGGGGCTAAGCGGGATGAAGTTACAGGAAAATGGAGAAAGTTACACAACACAGAACTGCACGCATTGTATTCTTCACCTGACATAATTAGGAACATTAAATCCAGACGTTTGAGATGGGCAGGGCATGTAGCACGTATGGGCCAATCCAGAAATGCATATAGAGTGTTAGTTGGGAGACCGGAGGGAAAAAGACCTTTAGGGAGACCCAGACGTAGATGGGAGGATAATATTAAAATGGATTTGAGGGAGGTGGGGTATGATGATAGGGACTGGATTATTCTTGCACAGGATAGGGACCGCTGGCGGGCTTATGTGAGGGCGGCAATGAACCTCCGGGTTCCTTAAAAGCCATTCGTAAGTAAGTAAGGTGTAAATTCTGGTAATTGAACATGAGAGCTCATAATGCTTCCATCACGACAACTTTAACATTGGAAGTGTTGAATGATTGCTTCAAAACTATTTCTTTCAAAATAAGAAATGCTACACTGCAACCATTGCTTGCTATATGTTTGAAGTAGCTGATTGTTTTAACTCTTTCTGTGAGTGCATTAACATTATTAACGTTTGCCTGTACAATATTTGCTGAGTTGAATAAGTTATAAATGTACAAACAATGAATATGAATCATGTAACTCGCATTTTTCAATTTTTTGAATCAGCAATTTACTGACATGCTTAAATAAATTTTTGTGCGAGATCGTGCGTATTTGCTTGTTTTCCGCACAGAACCAATACGCGGTAAGTGTGAAATACCACATTCAGTATTCCCAACGTAACACACATAACAATTTCCCTCTTCTTACCGCTTAAGCGCGACATTCATTTTACTGCTTTAGGCTTTTAACATATTATTTTTAGAGACATTTAACATAGTGATAATTATAAATTGGAAACTTACCACTGCAATTTAACCTAAATTGCAATGTTAATTATTGTTTTTAAATATTTGCAAAAATTAAGTAAAGTCTACTACTCCACGAAACTTATTGCATTCCTGATACAAGTAACATTAAGGAAGCCGTGAAAAAATCAACAAAATTCCAGATGCGGATGTTATTACTGGAATATGTTATATAAATATTAAAATGAAAAATAATTCATTACATAACCTTACAATTTGTTTTAAGTTCGCATTTATAGACTGGGGGAAAAAAAAAGACAGACGTATATCACGGCCTGCTGGAGTATAGTAAACACAGAAAATATTTTATAGCAACAATGTTGAAGAAAGATATTTTGGTGTTCCGAAGTTGGCGTCATTAAACAGAAACCAACATGGAGATTTCATTGCAACTAATTAGAAATTCGTCTTTCAGGTATGTAATAAACGATCTTCGCACAAAATAATGTACGATACACGAGCGGTATGTTTGTTTTCATGTTCTCGGAAATTAAAAAAGCTCAACTACGTTTCGCTTTTTCAATCTTTTCCTCAACCATGAAAACGTCAACATACCGCTCTTGTAACGTATATTACTATTATGTTTCAGCCTGCAAGTCCAAACTCAAATGGTTAATTAATTTGCCTACCGACTCCCGTACATTATTAGAAATTACTATATTCATTCTATGCTTCATGTCATTAAGCGGAAATCTGTGGTCTCTGCCTATCCCTCTCCACCGTTGAACATGACCACTCACGCGCAAGTAAACAAATTCGTACCCATAGTCAAGGAACAGCAAACCTGTTTCATCGGGCAACAAGTTTCGTTCCCTGATCATTAATTACAATATTCATATCCTGGATCGCATAACAACATGCAATTATTATTGACCGAATAGTAAAACTGTTCTTGACGTTCGATTATAATCGATAACAAACACTCCGATTGTTTAATGTTGACAGCCGCAACTATCGATTTTTTCACAATCACGTTTGCTTCGTGCAACCCCGTAACGAGCCTGAACTAATCTGCAGTGAGTGTTCAACTCAATTTCGAGGGATATCGACTTATAACTGAACCGTCGCCCCGGGTTTCCTTGGCTCTCCTTAAACCTTCAGGAAGCGGCGAGATTACGTCTTTTAACTAGATATTTTAGCCTCGGGCTGCAACTCGTGTAGGGACGTCAGATGTGCTCTGTAATCATTTTACTGTCCCACCATATTCGACGGGAAATTGCAGGCGTCGTTACTTCGAATAAATTCGCATATTTGCTTCCAGATCCTTCCCTTGGTTCCTCATATCTACTACCGGCATCCAATAACCCGGGTATGAAACATTTTTCTTTTTACTTCTTTTCTTCCTGTTGAAGTATTTTTCTTGTTTCATTTGGCTATTTCATGAATTTTGCTATGCATAACATTTAGGATATTATAATATCAATTTTTGTTTTCCACCTGTGCTTATCTTAATATTTTGGATTTATATTAACGTTTTCGACACTCGGTGTGTGTCATCTTCAGATATTGGGTTCTATGTCATTGTGTGTTGTGAAGACCTAGTCTCTTATTATGTTGTGGGTTGTTCACTTGTGTATGACCTTTCATGATTTCTTAATTTAGCTAAAATTACTATAAGCAGTGTGTGGTTGCTTGTTATGATTCTGTTAAATTCTATCTTTTGAAAACCCATATAGGACAATAGAACAATATGTTAAAAACATTATGACATATAAATATAAACAAGTAAAATATATACACTATAAAAACACTGTATACACTGTATACATTATATCACTTTTATCACATTTATGGTTGGCTGTGTTAGCCTGTTATATCGTAAAAACTGTCAGTGCGTCATTAAGACAGTTTTTACCAAGAATAGTAAAAACAACCCAATTTTAACGATATAACAGGCTAACACAGCCAACCATAAATGTGATAAAAGTGATACAGTGTATACAGTGTTTTTATAGTGTATATATTTTACTTGTTTATATTTATATGTCATAATGTTTTTAACATATTGTTCTATTGTCCTATATGGGTTTTCAAAAGATAGAATTTAACAGAATCATAACAAGCAACCATACACTGCTTATAGTAATTTTAGCTAAATTAAGAAATCATGAAAGGTCATACACAAGTGAACAACCCACAACATAATAAGAGGCTAGGTCTTCACAACACACAATGACATAGAACCCAATATCTGAAGATGACACACACCGAGTGTCGAAAACGTTAATATAAATCCAAAATATTAAGATAAGCACAGGTGGAAAACAAAAATTGATATTATAATACAGTGAGCTTATCGGCATTCTCCAAAATGAAACTAATTTAGGATATTGCTGTCGTCCGCAATTGTTCTATCTACCACTCACTCACTCCTCACTCTGGAAAATGGCATTAGTGAAATCTTTACCTAAATCTAACACACCTTCTACAGTAAACCAATACAGACCGATATCAATTCTTCCCACTCTTTCAAAAGCATTAGAACGTATTGTACACGGACAACTTACGAACTATCTCGACGAACACAAACTCCTTGATGACTATCAATCGGGTTTTAGGCATGGACACAGCACTACTACAGCCCTCTTAAAGTGACTGAGGACATCCGTGAAGCTATGGATAGGGGTGAAATAACGGCGCTAACTCTTCTCGATTTCAGCAATGCCTTTGGTTCTGTTGATATCGACTTGCTTCTTGCAAAGATGAAGGCTTTGCACCTGTCAGACAATACCTTGAGCTGGATGGACTCCTACCTACGGGACCGCCAACAGTGTGTTTCACTTGATAATCAATTCTCCCAATGTCGATGCACAAAGGCGGGAGTGCCGCAGGGCTCCGTATTAGGACCACTACTTTTCTCTATCTACATTAATGACGTATCAAAGAACTTACAGTATTGCCGATATAACGTCTATGCCGACGACCTACAACTTTACATACATTCCAGACCCAATACGATCAATGAATCGATTGACAAGTTAAATTGTGACCTAGCCACTGTCTCCACTTGGGCGGCCAATTTCGGACTCTCACTTAATCCAAGTAAGACTCAAGCCATAATTATTGGACATAAGCGTTTATTTAACTCCCTTAATAACAGTAATCTTTCAGTTGTTACCCTTAACAACACGCTAATCCCTTATTCATCTGTCGTAAAAAATCTTGGCTTCTTTTTTGATAATAAACTAGGTTGGAATTTTCAAGTTAAAGAAACGATAAAAAAAATATGTTCCTCCTTTCATTGTTTGAGTCGCTTGAGAAACTTCTTGCCCAGCAACTAAAACTTACCCTAGTGCAAACCCTAGTAATGCCGCATTTCGATTATTGTGACGTTTTGTTAAGTAACCTAAATTCTGAACTGTCAGTCAAGTTACAGCGAGCTCAGAATATGTGCGTCAGATACGGTGTGCAACATCCGACGATATGATCACATATCACCGTCCTTCGCAAGTCTCTCGTGGCTCCGACTTAAAGAACGCAGAACTTTACACTCTTTGTCTTTACTCTTTCGAATTCTGCACACCGCAACACCAAATTACCTTTCGTCTCGTTTCTCTTATCTATACTCTAACTACGACGTAAATATCAGATCACTTATCTGTGGCATGCTAAGTATACCTCTTCATAGAACATCTTGTTATTCATCATCTTTTACAGTATCCACCTCGCGTCAATGGAATTCCTTGTCACAAAGTATTAGGGGCTGCAAGACAACAAACACCTTTAAGAACAGCTTAAAAGATAACCTTATTACCATTTCACTCCAATCATACTGATTTAAACTATCACTGACTACATTGTTAGTTTTTTCTTTAGACATCATCCTGATTGTGCTGTATTTTAATTGTCTCATAATAATCTCTTTCTATTATCTAATATTATTTGAAATATATTAACATTCTATGTATTTTAGTTTAATTCTGCTACACAGTTTATTTCAGTGTTTAATTAATAGTTCATAGTATTTTGTTGTTTAATTTGTAAATAACTCTTGTATACATGTAACTCTTATCTAAATCAAATTG